>NC_052317.1:37262552-37562552 GCF_016432855.1 Salvelinus namaycush
CACGTTCCTGTTCCCACGTTCCTGTTCCCACTCTTAGACCTCTCTCTCTCTCTGCACGTTCCTGTTCCCACTCTTAGACCTCTCTCTCTCCACGTTCCTGTTCCCACCCTTAGACCTCTCTCTTTGCACGTTCCTGTTTTCACCCTTAGACCTCTCTCTCTGCACGTTCCTGTTCCCACTCTTAGAGCTCTCTCTGCACGTTCCTGTTCCCACTCTTACACCTCTCTCTCTCTGCACGTTCCTGTTCCCACTCTTAGACCTCTCTCTCTCTGCACGTTCCTGTTCCCACTCTTAGAACTCTCTCTCTGCACGTTCCTGTTCCACTCTTAGACCTCTCTCTCTCTGCACGTTCCTGTTCCCACTCTTAACCTCTCCTCTCTGCCCGTTCTGTTCCCACTCTTAGACCTCTCTCTCTCTGCACGTTCCTGTTCCCACTCTTAGATCTCTCTCTCTGCACGTTCCTGTTCCCACTCTTAGAACCCTCTCTCTCTGCCCGTTCCTGTTTCCACCCTAGTCTCTCTCTCTCTGCACGTTCTGTTCCCACTCTTAGACCTCTCTCTCTCTGCACGTTCCTGGTTCCCACTCTTAGACTCTCTCTCTCTGCACGTTCCTGTTCCCACCTAGACCTCTCTCTCTCTCTGCACGTCTTGTTTCCCACTCTTAGACTCTCTCTCTCTGCACGTTCCTGTTCCCACTCTTAGACCTCTCTTCTCTGCACGTTCCTGTTCCCACTCTTAGACCTCTCTCTCTCTGCAGTTCCTGTTTCCACTCTTAGACTCTCTCTCTCTGCACGTTCCTGTTCCCACTCTAGATCTCTCTCTCTGCACGTTCCTGTTCCCACTCTTAGACTCTTCTCTCTGCACGTCCTGTTCCCACTCTTAGACCTCTCTCTTCTGCACGTTCCTGTTCCCACTCTTAGACCTCTCTTTCTGCACGTTCTGTTCCCACCTTAGACCTCTCTCTCCCTGCACATTCCTGTTCCCACTCTTATACCTCTCTCTCTCTGCACGTTCCTGTCCCACTCTTAGACCTGTCTCTCTCTCTCTGCACGTTCTGTTCCCACTCTTAGACCTCTCTCTCTCTGCACGTTCCTGTTCCCACTCTTAGACCTCTCTCTCTCTCTGCACGTTCCTGTTCCACTCTAGACCTCTCTCCTGCACGTCCTGTTCCCACTCTTAGACCTCTCTCTCTCTCTGCACGTTCCTGTTCCCACTCTTAGACCTATCTCTCTCTCTGCACGTTCCTGTTCCACTCTTAGACCTCTCTCTCTCTGCAGCTTCCTGTTCCCACTCTTAGACCTCTCTCTCTCTCTGCACGTTCCTGTTCGCACTCTTAGACCTCTCTCTCTCTCTGCACGTTCCTGTTCCCACTCTTAGACCTCTCTCTCTGCACGTTCCTGTTTTCACCCTTAGACCTCTCTCTCTGCACGTTCCTGTTCCCACTCTTAGAGCTCTCTCTGCACGTTCCTGTTCCCACTCTTAGAGCTCTCTCTGCACGTTCCTGTTCCCACTCTTACACCTCTCTCTCTCTGCACGTTCCTGTTCCCACTCTTAGACCTCTCTCTCTCTGCACGTTCCTGTTCCCACTCTTAGAGCTCTCTCTGCACGTTCCTGTTCCCACTCTTAGACCTCTCTCTCTCTGCACGTTCCTGTTCCCACTCTTAGAGCTCTCTCTGCACGTTCCTGTTCCCACTCTTAGACCTCTCTCTCTCTGCACGTTCCTGTTCCCACTCTTAGACCTCTCTCTCTGCACGTTCCTATTCCCACTCTTAGACCTCTCTCTCTCTGCACGTTCCTGTTCCCACTCTTAGACTCCTCTCTCTCTGCACGTTCCTGTTCCACTCTTAGACTCTCTCTCTCTGCACGTTCCTGTTCCCACTCTTAGACCTCTCCTCTCTGCACTTCCTGTTCCCACTCTTAGAACTCTCTCTCTCTCTGCACGTTCCTGTTCCCACTCTTAGACCTCTCTTCTCTCTGCACGTTCCTGTTCCCACTCTTAGACTCTCTCTCTCTGCACGGTTCCTGTTCCCACTCTTAGACCTCTCTCTCTCTGCACGTTCCGTTCCCACTCTTAGACTCTCTCTCTGCACGTTCCTGTTCCCACTCTTAGACCTCTCTCTCTCTGCCTTCCTTTCCCCTAGACCCTCTTCTTGCCCGTTCCTGTTCCCACTCTTAGACTCTCTCTCTCTGCACGTTCCTGTTCCCACTCTTAGACCTTCTCTCTCTTCTGCACGTCTTGTTCCCACTTTAACTCTCTCTCTGCACGTTCCTGTTCCCACTCTTAGAACTCTCTCTCTCTGCACGTTCCTGTTCCCGCTCTTAGAACTCTCTCTCTGCACGTTCCTGTTCCCACTCTTAGACCTCTCTCTCTCTGCACGTTCCTGTTCCCACTCTTAGACCTCTCTCTCTCTGCACATTCCTGTTCCCACTCTTAGACCTCTCTCTCTCTGCACGTTCCTGTTCCACTCTTAGACTCTCTCTCTCTCGCACGTTCCTGTTCCCACTCTTAGACCTCTCTCTCTCTGCACGTTCCTGTTCCCACTCTTAGACCTCTCTCTCTCTGCACATTCCTGTTCCCACTCTTAGACCTCTCTCTCTCTGCACGTTCCTGTTCCCACTCTTAGACCTCTCTCTCTGCACGTTCCTGTTCCCACTCTTAGACCTCTCTCTCTCCACGTTCCTGTTCCCACTCTTAGACCTCTCTCTCTCTGCACGTTCCTGTTCCCACCCTTAGACCTCTCTCTCTCTGCACCCTGTTCCCACTCTTAGACCTCTCTCTCTGCACGTTCCTGTTCCCACCCTTAGACCTCTCTCTCTCTGCACGTTCCTGTTCCCACTCTTAGACCTCTCTCTCTCTGCACGTTCCTGTTCCCACTCTTAGACCTCTCTCTCTCCACGTTCCTGTTCCCACTCTTAGACCTCTCTCTCTCTGCACGTTCCTGTTCCCACTCTTAGACCTCTCTCTCTCTGCACGTTCCTGTTCCCACTCTTAGACCTCTCTCTCTCCACGTTCCTGTTCCCACTCTTAGAGCTCTCTCTGCACGTTCCTGTTCCCACTCTTAGACCTCTCTCTCTGCACGTTCCTGTTCGCACTCTTAGACCTCTCTCTCTCTGCACGTTCCTGTTCCACTCTTAGAACTCTCTCTCTCTCCCGTTCTGTTTTCCACCCTTAGACCTCTCTCTCTCTCGCACGTTCCTGTTCCCACTCTTAGACTCTCTCTCTGCACGTTCCTGTTCCCACTTTAGAACTCTCTCTCTCTCACGTTCCTGTTCCACTCTTAGACTCTCTCTGCACGTCCTGTTCCCACTCTTAGACTCTCTCTCTCTCACGTTCCTGTTCCCACTCTTAGACTCTCTCTGCACGTTCCTGTTCCACTCCAGACCTCTCCTCTCTGCACGTTCCTGTTCCCACTCTTAGACCTCTCTCTCTCTTGCACGTTCCTGTTCCCACTCTTAGACCTCTCTCTCTCTGCACGTTCCTGTTCCCACTCTTAGACCTTCTCTCTGCACGTTCCTGTTCCCACTCTTAGAGCTCTCTCTGCACGTTCCTGTTCCCACTCTTAACCTCTCTCTCTCTGCACGTTCCTGTTCCCACTCTTAGAACTCTCTCTCTCTGCACGTTCCTGTTCCCACTCTTAGACCTCTCTCTCTCTGCACGTTCCTGTTCACTCTTAGACCTCTCTCTCTCTGCACGTTCCTGTTCCCACTCTAGAACTTCTCTCTCTGCACGTTCCTGTTCCCACTCTTAGACCTCTCTCTCTCTGCAGTCCTCGTTCCCACTCTTAGAACTCTCTCTCTCTGCACGTTCCTGTTCCACTCTTAGACTCTCTCTCTCTGCACGTTCTGTTCCACTCTTAGAACTCTCTCTCTCTGCACGTTCCTGTTCCCACTCTTAGAACTCTCTCTCTCTGCACGTTCCTGTTCCCACTCTAGACCTCTCTCTCTCTGCACGTTCCTGTTCTTTTTCCACTCTAGACTCTCTCTCTCTGCACGTTCCTGTTCCACTCTTAGACTCTCTCTCTCTGCACGTTCTGTTCCCCTCTAGAACTCTCTTCTGCAGTTCCTGTTCCCACTCTTAGATCTCTCTCTCTGCACGTTCCTGTTCCCACTCTTAGACTCTCTCTCTCTGCACGTTCCTGTTCCCACTCTTAACCTCTCTCTCTCTGCACGTTCTTGTTCCCACTCTTAGACCTCTCTATCTGCACGTTCCTGTTCCCACTCTTAGAACTCTCTCTCTTGCACGTTCCTGTTCCCACTCTTAGACCTCTCTCTCTCTGCAACGTTCCTGTTCCCACTCTTAGAATCTCTCTCTTGCACGTTCCTGTTTCCCATCTTAGACCCTCTCTCTCTGCACGTTCTGTCCCACTCTTAACCTCTCTCTCTGCCACGTTCCTGTTCCACTCTTAGACCTCTCTCTCTCTGCATTTGTTTCCCCTTAGACCTCTCTCTGCACGTTCCTGTTCCCACTCTTAGACCTCTTCTCTCTGCACGTTCCGTTCCCACTCTGTACCTCTCTCTCTGCACGTTCTGTTCCCACTCTTACACCTCTCTCTCTCTGCACGTTCCTGTTCCCACTCTTAGAACTCTCTCTCTCTGCACGTTCCTGTTCCCACTCTTAGACCTCTCTCTCTGCACGTTCCTGTTCCCACTCTTAGACCTCTCTCTCTCTGCACGTTCCTGTTCCCACTCTTAGACCTCTCTCTCTCTGCACATTCCTGTTCCCACTCTTAGACCTCTCTCTCTCTGCACGTTCCTGTTCCCACTCTTAGACCTCTCTCTCTCCACGTTCCTGTTCCCACTCTTAGACCTGTCTCTCTGCACGTTCCTGTTCCCACTCTTAGACCTCTCTCTCTCTGCACGTTCCTGTTTTCACCCTTAGACCTCTCTCTCTGCACGTTCCTGTTCCCACTCTTAGAGCTCTCTCTCTGCACGTTCCTGTTCGCACTCTTAGACCTCTCTCTCTCCCCCATGTTACCACTCTAACTCCCATCCTACCACTCTAACTCCCATCCTACCACTCTAACTCCCATCCTACCACTCTAACTCCCATGTTACCACTCTAACTCCCATGTTACCACTCTAACTCCCATGTTACCACTCTAACTCCCATGTTACCACTCTAACTCCCATCCTACCACTCTAACTCCCATCCTACCACTCTAACTCCCATGTTACCACTCTAACTCCCATCCTACCACTCTAACTCCCATCCTACCACTCTAACTCCCATCCTACCCCTCTAACTCCCATGTTACCACTCTAACTCCCATGTTACCACTCTAACTCCCATGTTACCACTCTAACTCCCATGTTACCACTCTAACTCCCATGTTACCACTCTAACTCCCATGTTACCACTCTAACTCCCATGTTACCACTCTAACTCCCATGTTACCACTCTAACTCCCATCCTACCACTCTAACTCCCATGTTACTACTCTAACCCCCATGTTACCACTCTAACTCCCATGTTACCACTCTAACTCCCATCCTACCACTCTAACTCCCATCCTACCACTCTAACTCCCATCCTACCACTCTAACTCACATGTTACCACTCTAACTCCCATCCTACCACTCTAACTCCCATCCTACCACTCTAACTCCCATGTTACCACTCTAACTCCCATGTTACCACTCTAACTCCCATGTTACCACTCTAACTCCCATCCTACCACTCTAACTCCCATCCTACCACTCTAACTCCCATGTTACCACTCTAACTCCCATGTTACCACACTAACTCCCATGTTACCACTCTAACTCCCGTGTTACCACTCTAACTCACATGTTACCACACTAACTCCCATGTTGCTACTCTAACTCCCATCCTACCACTCTAACTCCCATGTTACCACTCTAACTCCCATCCTACCACTCTAACTCCCATGTTACCACTCTAACTCCCATCCTACCACTCTAACTCCCATCCTACCACACTAACTCCCATCCTACCCCTCTAACTCCCATGTTACTACTCTAACTCCCATCCTACCACTCTAACTCCCATCCTACCACTCTAACTCCCATCCTACCACTCTAACTCCCATGTTACCACTCTAACTCCCGTGTTACCACACTAACTCCCATGTTACCACTCTTAATCTCCCATGTTACCACTCTAACTCCCATCCTACCACTCTAACTCCCATCCTACCACACTAACTCCCATCCTACCACTCTAACTCCCATGTTACCACTCTAACTCCCATGTTACCACTCTAACTCCCATGTTACCACTCTAACTCCCATGTTACCACTCTAACTCCCATGTTACCACTCTAACTCCCATGTTACCACTCTAACTCCCATCCTACCACTCTAACTCCCATCCTACCACTCTAACTCCCATGTTACCACTCTAACTCCCATGTTACCACTCTAACTCCCATGTTACCACTCTAACTCCCATCCTACCACTCTAACTCCCATGTTACCACTCTAACTCCCATGTTACCACTCTAACTCCCATCCTACCACTCTAACTCCCATGTTACCACTCTAACTCCCATGTTACCACTCTAACTCCCATCCTACCACTCTAACTCCCATGTTACCACACTAACTCCCATCCTACCACTCTAACTCCCATGTTACCACTCTAACTCCCATCCTACCACTCTAACTCCCATCCTACCACACTAACTCCCATCCTACCCCTCTAACTCCCATGTTACTACTCTAACTCCCATGTTACTACTCTAACTCCCATCCTACCACTCTAACTCCCATCCTACCACTCTAACTCCCATGTTACCACTCTAACTCCCATCCTACCACTCTAACTCCCATGTTACCACTCTAACTCCCATCCTACCACTCTAACTCCCATGTTACCACTCTAACTCCCATGTTACCACTCTAACTCCCATCCTACCACTCTAACTCCAATGTTACCACTCTAACTCCCATGTTACCACTCTAACTCCCATGTTACCACTCTAACTCCCATCCTACCACTCTAACTCCCATGTTACCACTCTAACTCCCATGTTACCACTCTAACTCCCATCCTACCACTCTAACTCCCATCCTACCACTCTAACTCCCATCCTACCACTCTAACTCCCATGTTACCACTCTAACTCCCATGTTACCACTCTAACTCCCATCCTACCACTCTAACTCCCATGTTACCACTCTAACTCCCATGTTACCACTCTAACTCCCATCCTACCACACTAACTCCCATCCTACCCCTCTAACTCCCATGTTACCACTCTAACTCCCATCCTACCACTCTAACTCCCATCCTACCACTCTAACTCCCATCCTACCACACTAACTCCCATCCTACCCCTCTAACTCCCATGTTGCTACTCTAACTCCCATCCTACCACTCTAACTCCCATGTTACCACTCTAACTCCCATGTTACCACTCTAACTCCCATGTTACCACTCTAACTCCCATCCTACCACTCTAACTCCCATGTTACCACACTAACTCCCATCCTACCACTCTAACTCCCATCCTACCACTCTAACTCCCATCCTACCACTCTAACTCCCATCCTACCACACTAACTCCCATCCTACCCCTCTAACTCCCATGTTACTACTCTAACTCCCATCCTACCACTCTAACTCCCATCCTACCACTCTAACTCCCATCCTACCACTCTAACTCCCATGTTACCACTCTAACTCCCATCCTACCACTCTAACTCCCATGTTACCACTCTAACTCCCATGTTACCACTCTAACTCCCATGTTACCACTCTAACTCCCATGTTACCACTCTAACTCCCATGTTACCACTCTAACTCCCATCCTACCACTCTAACTCCCATGTTACCACTCTAACTCCCATGTTACCACTCTAACTCCCATCCTACCACTCTAACTCCAATGTTACCACTCTAACTCCCATGTTACCACTCTAACTCCCATCCTACCACTCTAACTCCCGTCCTACAGTGGTAAATGGCTTTGTTACATCCTACCACTCTAACTCCCGTCCTACAGTGGTAAATGGCTTTGTTACATCCTACCAATTTAAAGGCACCGTACTATACAGTACAGTGAACAGAGTGCCATGTTTGAAGCAGGCATGGTGAAGTTGGTGTGCGGTAGTTTAGCAGAAATACAGTTGAAGTCGGAAGTTTACATACACCTTAGCCAAATACATTTAAACTCAGTTTTTCACAATTCCTGACATTTAATCCTAGTGAAAATTCCCTGTCTTATGTCAGTTAGGATCACCACTTTATTTTAAGAATGTGAAATGTCAGAATGATAGTAGAGAGAATGATTTATTTCAGCTTCTATTTCTTTCATCACATTCCCAGTGGCTCAGAAGTTTACATACACTCAATTAGTATTTGGAAGCATTGCCTTTAAATTGTTTAACTTGGGTCAAACATTTCGGGTAGCCTTCCACAAGCTTCCACCAAAAGGTTGGGTGAATTTTGGCCCATTCCTCCTGACAGAGCTAGTGTAACTGAGTCAGGTTTGTAGGCCTCCTTGTTCGCACACGCTTTATCAGTTCTGCCCACACATTTTCTACGGGATTGAGGTCAGGGCTTTGTGATGGCCACTCCAATACCTTGACTTTGTTGTCCTTAAGCCATTTTGCAACAACTTTGGAAGTATGCTTGGGGTCATTTGGAAGACCCATTTGCGACCAAGCTTTAACTTCCTGATTGATGTCTTGAGATGTTGCTTCAATATATCCACATAATTCTCCTGCCTCATGATGGCATCTATTTTGTGAAGTGCACCAGTCCCTCCTGCAGCAAAGCACCCCCACAACATGATGCTGCCACCCCAGTGCTTCACGGTTGGGATGGTGTTCTTCGGCTTGCAAGCCTCCCCCTTTTTCCTCCAAGCATAACGATGGTCATTATGGCCAAACAGTTCTATTTTTGTTTCATCAGACCAGAGGACATTTCTCCAAAAAGTGCAGTTGCAAACCGTAGTCTGGCTTTTTTATGGCAGTTTTTGAGCAGTGGCTTCTTCCTTGCTGAGTGGCCTTTCAGGTTATGTTGATATAGGACTTGTTTTACTGTGGATGTAGATAATTCTGTACCTGTTTCCTCCAGCATCCAGCATCTGCTGTTGTTCTGGGATTGATTTGCACTTTTCGCACCAAAGTACGTTCATCTCTAGGAGACGGAACGCATCTCTTTCCTGAGCGGTATGATGGCTTCGTGGTCCCATGGTGTTTATACTTGCGTACTATTGTTTGTACAGAGGAACTTGGTACCTTCAGGCGTTTGGAAATTGCTCACAAGGATGCACCAGACTTGTGGAGGTCTACAATTTTTTTTCTGAGGTCTTGGCTGATTTCTTTTGATTTTCCCATGATGTCAAGCAAAGAGACACTGAGTTTGAAGGTAGACCTTGAAATACATCCACAGGTACACCTCCAATTGACTCAAATGATGTCAATTAGCCTATCAGAAGCTTTTAAAGCCATGACATCATTTTCTGGAATTTTCCAAGCTATTTAAAGGCACAGTCAACTTGTTGTATGTGTCACGTTTGTCGTATGAATCGGACCAAGGCGCAGCGTGGTATGCGTACATTCTTTAATATAAAAAGAATGAACACTGAACAAACGAACCAAAATAACAAAACGACACGTGAAGCTATACAAACGAGTGCTGACAGGCAACTACACATAGACAAGAACCCACGAACACAAAAGGGAAAATGGCTACCTAAATATGATCCCATATCAGAGACAACGATAAACAGCTGCCTCTGATTGGGAACCATATCAGGCCACCATAGACATACAAATCACCTAGACCTGCAAAAACCCTAGACACATAAAAAAAACTAGACAATACAAAAACTAACGTACCCACCCTAGTCACACCCTGACCTAACCAAAATATAAAGAAAACAGAGATATCTCAGGTCAGGGCGTGACAGGATGTAAACTTCTGACCCACTGGAATTGTGATAAAGTGAATTATAAGTGAAATAATCTGTCTGTAAACAATTGTTGGAAAAATTACTTGTGTCATGCACAAAGTAGATGTCCAAACCGACTTGCCAAAACTATAGTTTGTTAACAAGAAATTTGTGGAGTGGTTGAAAAACGAGTTTTAATGACTCGTTAATGACAACCTAAGTGTATGTAAACTTCCGACTTCAACTGTATGAAATGGATGTTGAGAGGGCTCTGCTCAGGGAGAGACTGAAGAGAGGAAGTGCTTGCTGCTCGACGCAATTATCTGTCCTGAGTGACACAAAGACTAGTTTTTATTTTCAGAGTTTATTCGCCACATGCACAGGATGCAACAGGTATAAAACAGTACAGTGAAATTCTTACCTTAGGAGCTCTTTCCCAACAATGCAGTGATAACAATAATAATTATAATTATAATAATTATAATAGAGATAGTAATATAAAATATAATTTAAAAAATACAACATGATAATGCAATTATACATGTATACCAGTATCTTATTCAATGTTCAGGGGTACTGGAGTGGTTGTATATACAGGTTAGTACCAGTATCTTATTCAATGTTCAGGGGTACTGGAGTGGTTGTATATACAGGTTAGTACCAGTATCTTATTCAATGTTCAGGGGTACTGGAGTGGTTGTATATACAGGTTAGTACCAGTATCTTATTCAATGTTCAGGGGTACTGGAGTGGTTGCATATGGAGGTTAGTACCAGTATCTTATTCAATGTTCAGGGGTACTGGAGTGGTTGTATATAGAGGTTAGTACAAGTACCTTATTCAATGTTCAGGGGTACTGGAGTGGTTGTATATAGAGGTTAGTACCAGTACCTTATTCAATGTTCAGGGGTACTGGAGTGGTTGTATATAGAGGTTAGTACCAGTATCTTATTCAATGTTCAGGGGTACTGGAGTGGTTGTATATAGAGGTTAGTACAAGTACCTTATTCAATGTTCAGGGGTACTGGAGTGGTTGTATATAGAGGTTAGTACCAGTACCTTATTCAATGTTCAGGGGTACTGGAGTGGTTGTATATAGAGGTTAGTACCAGTATCTTATTCAATGTTCAGGGGTACTGGAGTGGTTGTATATAGAGGTTAGTACAAGTACCTTATTCAATGTTCAGGGGTACTGGAGTGGTTGTATATAGAGGTTAGTACCAGTACCTTATTCAATGTTCAGGGGTACTGGAGTGGTTGTATATACTGGTTAGTACAAGTACCTTATTCAATGTTCAGAGGTACTGGAGTGGTTGAGGTGGGTATATACATAAAAAGTGTCTGATAGTAGGAATATATAAATACTTATGGTAATATACTAATGAAAGGAGTAATAGCGACCAGTAGCAGGATAAATAAATAAACACTAATGATAATGGCAATCAATATTCAGTTAATAGCAGCATAACGGAAGTAATACATCAATAATCATTTTAGATGCAGTGTGTGAGGGGATGTATATATGTGTGTGTGTGTGTGTGTGTGTGTGTGTGTGTGTGTGTGTGTGTGTGTGTGTGTGTGTGTGTGTGTGTGTGTGTGTGTGTGTGTGTGTGTGTGTGGTAGTAGCTGCTAGCAGTTCTGTTCCTTCTTTTACTCCTTCCTGTCCTCCCTTTCCTTCCTCCAGTATCCTTTCCACCTTTCCTAATCTGGTGCTGCCCTCTATAACATGCTACAGGGCTCTGGAACTGCCCTCTATAACATGCTACAGGGCTCTGGAGCTGCCCTCTATAACATGCTACAGGGCTCTGGAGCTGCCCTCTATAACATGCTACAGGGCCCTGGCTCTGGAGCTGCCCTCTATAACATGCTACAGGGCTCTGGAGCTGCCCTCTATAACATGCTACAGGGACCTGGAGCTGCCCTCTGTAACATGCTACAGGGCTCTGGAGCTGCCCTCTATAACATGCTACAGGGCCCTGGAGCTGCCCTCTATAACATGCTACAGGGCTCTGGAGCTGCCCTCTATAACATGCTACAGGGCCCTGGCTCTGGAGCTGCCCTCTATAACATGCTACAGGGCTCTGGAGCTGCCCTCTATAACATGCTACAGGGCCCTGGAGCTGCCCTCTATAACATGCTACAGGGCCCTGGAGCTGCCCTCTGTAACATGCTACAGGGCCCTGGAGCTGCCCTCTATAACATGCTACGGGGCTCTGGAGCTGCCCTCTATAACATGCTACAGGGCCCTGGTGCTGCCCTCTATAACATGCTACAGGGCCCTGGAGCTGCCCTCTATAACATGCTACAGGGCTCTGGAGCTGCCCTCTATAACATGCTACAGGGCCCTGGAGCTGCCCTCTATAACATGCTACAGGGCCCTGGAGCTGCCCTCTATAACATGCTACAGGGCCCTGGAGCTGCCCTCTATAACATGCTACAGGGCCCTGGAGCTGCCCTCTATAACATGCTACAGGGCCCTGGAGCTGCCCTCTGTAACATGCTACAGGGCCCTGGAGCTGCCCTCTATAACATGCTACAGGGCCCTGGCTCTGGAGCTGCCCTCTATAACATGCTACAGGGCTCTGGAGCTGCCCTCTATAACATGCTACAGGGCCCTGGAGCTGCCCTCTATAACATGCTACAGGGCCCTGGAGCTGCCCTCTGTAACATGCTACAGGGCTCTGGAGCTGCCCTCTATAACATGCTACAGGGCCCTGGAGTTGCCCTCTATAACATGCTACAGGGCTCTGGAGCTGCCCTCTATAACATGCTACAGGGCCCTGGCTCTGGAGCTGCCCTCTATAACATGCTACAGGGCTCTGGAGCTGCCCTCTATAACATGCTACAGGGCCCTGGAGCTGCCCTCTATAACATGCTACAGAGCCCTGGAGCTGCCCTCTATAACATGCTACAGGGCCCTGGAGCTGCCCTCTATAACATGCTACAGGGCCCTGGAGCTGCCCTCTATAACATGCTACAGGGCTCTGGAGCTGCCCTCTATAACATGCTACAGGGCTCTGGAGCTGCCCTCTGTAACATGCTACAGGGCTCTTGAGCTGCCCTCTATAACATGCTACAGGGCCCTGGTGCTGCCCTCTGTAACATGCTACAGGGCTCTGAAGCTGCCCTCTGTAACATGCTACAGGGCCCTGGAGCTCCCCTCTATAACATGCTACAGGGCTCTGGAGCTGCCCTCTATAACATGCTACAGGGCCCTGGAGCTGCCCTCTATAACATGCTACAGAGCCCTGGAGCTGCCCTCTATAACATGCTACAGGGCCCTGGAGCTGCCCTCTATAACATGCTACAGGGCCCTGGAGCTGCCCTCTATAACATGCTACAGGGCTCTGGAGCTGCCCTCTATAACATGCTACAGGGCTCTGGAGCTGCCCTCTGTAACATGCTACAGGGCTCTTGAGCTGCCCTCTATAACATGCTACAGGGCCCTGGTGCTGCCCTCTGTAACATGCTACAGGGCTCTGAAGCTGCCCTCTGTAACATGCTACAGGGCCCTGGAGCTCCCCTCTATAACATGCTACAGGGCCCTGGAGCTGCCCTCTATAACATGCTACAGGGCCCTGGAGCTGCCCTCTATAACATGCTACAGGGCCCTGGAGCTGCCCTCTATAACATGCTACAGGGCCCTGGAGCTGCCCTCTATAACATGCTACAGGGCTCTGGAGCTGCCCTCTATAACATGCTACAGGGCTCTGGAGCTGCCCTCTATAACATGCTACAGGGCCCTGGAGCTGCCCTCTATAACATGCTATAGGGCTCTGGAGCTGCCCTCTGTAACATGCTACAGGGCTCTGGTGCTGCCCTCTATAACATGCTACAGGGCCCTGGAGCTGCCCTCTATAACATGCTACAGGGCTCTGGAGCTGCCCTCTATAACATGCTACAGGGCTCTGGAGCTACCCTCTATAACATGCTACAGGGCCCTTGAGCTGCCCTCTGTAACATGCTACAGGGCCCTGGAGCTGCCCTCTATAACATGCTACAGGGCTCTGGAGCTGCCCTCTATAACATGCTACAGGGCCCTGGAGCTGCCCTCTATAACATGCTACAGGGCCCTGGAGCTGCCCTCTATAACATGCTACAGGGCCCTGGAGCTGCCCTCTATAACATGCTACAGGGCCCTGGAGCTGCCCTCTATAACATGCTACAGGGCCCTGGAGCTGCCCTCTATAACGTGCTACAGGGCCCTGGAGCTGCCCTCTATAACGTGGTACAGGGCCCTGGAGCTGCCCTCTATAACATGCTACAGGGCCCTGGAGCTGCCCTCTATAACATGCTACAGGGCTCTGGAGCTGCCCTCTATAACATGCTACAGGGCCCTGGAGCTGCCCTCTGTAACATGCTACAGGGCCCTGGAGCTGCCCTCTGTAACATGCTACAGGGCTCTGGAGCTGCCCTCTATAACATGCTACAGGGCCCTGGAGCTGCCCTCTATAACATGCTACAGGGCCCTGGAGCTGCCCTCTATAACATGCTACAGGGCCCTGGAGCTGCCCTCTATAACATGCTACAGGGCCCTGGAGCTGCCCTCTATAACATGCTACAGGGCCCTGGAGCTGCCCTCTATAACATGCTACAGGGCCCTGGTGCTGCCCTCTATAACATGCTACAGGGCCCTGGAGCTGCCCTCTATAACATGCTACAGGGCTCTGGAGCTGCCCTCTATAACATGCTACAGGGCTCTGGAGCTGCCCTCTATAACATGCTACAGGGCCCTGGAGCTGCCCTCTATAACATGCTACAGGGCCCTGGAGCTGCCCTCTATAACATGCTACAGGGCCCTGGAGCTGCCCTCTATAACATGCTACAGGGCCCTGGAGCTGCCCTCTATAACATGCTACAGGGCCCTGGTGCTGCCCTCTATAACATGCTACAGGGCTCTGGAGCTGCCCTCTATAACATGCTACAGGGCCCTGGTGCTGCCCTCTATAACATGCTACAGGGCCCTGGAGCTGCCCTCTATAACATGCTACAGGGCTCTGGAGCTGCCCTCTATAACATGCTACAGGGCTCTGGAGCTGCCCTCTATAACATGCTACAGGGCCCTGGTGCTGCCCTCTATAACATGCTACAGGGCCCTGGAGCTGCCCTCTGTAACATGCTACAGGGCCCTGGAGCTGCCCTCTATAACATGCTACAGGGCCCTGGAGCTGCCCTCTGTAACATGCTACAGGGCCCTGGAGCTGCCCTCTGTAACATGCTACAGGGCCCTGGAGCTGCCCTCTGTAACATGCTACAGGGCCCTGGAGCTCCCCTCTATAACATGCTACAGGGCCCTGGAGCTGCCCTCTGTAACATGCTACATGGCCCTGGAGCTGCCCTCTATAACATGCTACAGGGCTCTGGAGCTGCCCTCTGTAACATGCTACAGGGCCCTGGAGCTCCCCTCTATAACATGCTACAGGGCCCTGGAGCTGCCCTCTATAACATGCTACAGGGCTCTGGAGCTGCCCTCTGTAACATGCTACAGGGCCCTGGAGCTGCCCTCTATAACATGCTACAGGGCTCTGGAGCTGCCCTCTATAACATGCTACAGGGCTCTGGAGCTGCCCTCTATAACATGCTACAGGGCCCTGGAGCTGCCCTCTATAACATGCTACAGGGCCCTGGAGCTGCCCTCTATAACATGCTACAGGGCCCTGGAGCTGCCCTCTATAACATGCTACAGGGCTCTGGAGCTGCCCTCTATAACATGCTACAGGGCCCTGGAGCTGCCCTCTATAACATGCTACAGGGCCCTGGAGCTGCCCTCTATAACATGCTACAGGGCTCTGGAGCTGCCCTCTGTAACATGCTACAGGGCCATTACAGGTGGGATAGTGAATGTCTCCGTTGGAATATGTTTTCTGTGTGATATTACTGTGAACGTCTCCGTTGAAATATGGTTTCTGTGTGATATTACTGTGAAGGTCTCAGCTGGAATATATGTTTTGGTTCCGTATTACTGTAGCTGGGCTGACCTCAACCTCACCTTATAACACCTACTGCAGTATTACTCCACATGGTATTACAGTAGCTGGCCTGACCTCAACCTCACCTTTTAACACCTACTGCAGTATTACTCCACATGGTATTACAGTAGCTGGCCTGACCTCAACCTCACTTTATAACACCTACTGCAGTATTACTCCACATGGTAAAGCAGATGGATAGAAGACGGGAGGAACTTATTACGCTTTAGCAATGGAACGTTCCTTTGTAGATATTCCTTGTGAATGAATTTCTAAGGTTTGAGGTTTAAGGATGTGCATAATGCATGGTCAACAGCGGAGCCAATATATAGTGTGTGTGTGTGTGGGGGGGGGGTTGCTTAGGGATACGGCACAAATTCATCTTACAGTTAATTCAACCAAACATTCCACACGGGGTCATGGATAAAACAATCTATTTAACATTTGTTTTCTGTGCCCTGTCATTGATGCAGCGAGACAGACAGACTCACACACAGCTCTCTAGGATAGGGCTGTGGTGGTCATGGAATTGTGTCAGCCTGTTATTGTCATGCAAATGACTGCCCGTCTCGTGGTAGTCGGCCGTTAATTAACATAAAACACGGTTAGCATCTCCTGGCCTCCACATATACAAGCCGCTGAACATCTACATTTTTAAAAAAGTCTAATAAATCCATTTAATATTCACCATCACAATAAATCCGTTATTTATTTTAGGCAGGTCTAAAGAAACATTATGATATGAAAGAAATGAATTTCAGAAGAACAGAATATGAGTTGGTCTGTGCTGAACAAAATAGAGAGGATATTTTTCTCATAAAAGTTGAGCATAAAAGTGATCATTTGAAACAGGTCCTATACACTAGATTCAGAGTTATTTGGCAACTTTAGTTGTGAATAATACAAACCTCAGAATGTGTTAGAAATCAAAACATATATGGACTGCATCATGTGACTATAGGCTGCATCATGTGACTATAGGCTGCATCATGTGACTAAAGGCTGCATCATGTGACTATAGGCTGCATCATGTGACTATAGGCTGCATCATGTGACTATAGGCTGCATCATGTGACTATAGGCTGCATCATGTGACTATAGGCTGCATCATGTGACTAAAGACTGCATCATGTGACTATAGGCTGCATCATGTGACTATAGGCTGCATCATGTGACTATAGGCTGCATCATGTGACCTTAGGCTGCATCATGTGACTATAGGCTGCATCATGTGACTAAAGGCTGCATCATGTGACTATAGGCTGCATCATGTGACTAAAGACTGCATCATGTGACTATAGGCTGCATCATGTGACTATAGGCTGCATCATGTGACCTTAGGCTGCATCATGTGACTATAGGCTGCATCATGTGACTATAGGCTGCATCATGTGACTATAGGCTATGGAAGATTTGAGAAAGTCGCAAAAAAAAATCTTGCACTCTATTCCTTGCCTCAGGCTAAACACCCTGTTATCTCATCAAATTATCATATTTTCACCCATAAGACTACTCTCAATGTAATCTTTATTAATATGTCAAATTAGTTCAGATTTAGAATGGGCTATTATCAAATGGGCAGGAAGTAGTAATAGGTACTAATAATAATAGTATAGGTAGTAGTAGAAGTAGGATCAGGGGAAAAAGATGTCATCCGTATGCACTCTGTCACGCCTACTCCCTTCCCTCTCTTCAGCGCTCGACGTCGCCGGTCTACTAACCTGGCAACCCACATTACGCACACCTGGCAACCATCATTACGTAAACCTGGCAACCATCATTACGCACACCTGGCAACCATCATAACACACACCTGCAACCATCATTACGCACACCTGGCAACCATCATAATGCACACCTGGCAACCCACATTACGTACACCTGGCAACCCACATTACGCACACCTGGCAACCATCATTACATACACCTGGCAACCATCATTACATACACCTGGCAACCATCATTACGCACACCTGGCAACCATCATTACGAACACCTGGCAACCATCATTACGCACACCTGGCAACCCACATTACGCACACCTGGCAACCATCATTACGCACACCTGGCAACCATCATTACGCACACCTGGCAACCATCATTACGCACACCTGCTCCCCATCGTTATACACACCTGGACTTCATCATTGATTGATTACTTCCCCTTTATTTATCCCTCAGTAGCCTCAGTCTTCAGGCAGTATTGGTTTTTGGTCACGTTCAGTACGCTTCTCCTGTTTTGTTTACCTGCTTATTCTCATTATTAAAACTTCTTCTTAATAGGGGGCGCCATTTCCACTTTGGGAAAAAATAGTGCCCAAATTAAACGGCCTCGTACTCTGTTCTAGATCATATGATATGCATATTATTATTACTATTGGATAGAAAACACTCTGAAGTTTCTAAAACTGTTTGAATTATATCTGTGAGTAAAACAGAACTCATTTGGCAGGCAAACTTCCAAACAGGAAGTGAAAATTCTGAAATGGGTCTCTGTGAAGGGCTGCTCCTATTCAATTGCCTTGTATTTATGGGTATGTATGCACTTCATATGCCTACCACTAGATGTCAACAGGCAGTAGAACGTTGAATGAGGTGTCTAGCCTGATGTGGGACCGAATGAGAGCTTTTGGAGTGACAGGTCAGCCATATTGGCAGTATTTTGCTGCGCACCTGGGAGCACCATATCGTTTTCTGCAATGCGTTAGGTAGACACGAAGAAATGCTCCGTCTGGGACGTTATTGGATACATACGAGAAAAACATCCTAAAGATGGATTTTCAACTGAGTTTGACCAGTTTATTCGACTTTTATTATGACTTTTGGAATTTTTCGTTCCATGCGCCAAACTTTCATGGACACGTGAGCACCATTATGCTAGCCAAAATTGCTAATTCGACAGAATAAATGGACATTCTAAAACAAAACAACGATTTATTGTGGAACTAGGACTCCTGGCACTGCATTCTGATGAAAGTTCATCAAAGGTAAGAGAATATTTATGATGTTATTTCGTATTTTTGTTGAATATGTTGACTCCAACATGGCGGAGAATGGCTGAACGCTGTCTCAGATTATTGCATGCTGTGCTTTTTACTAAAGTTATTTTTTTTAATCTAACACAGCGGTTGCATTAAGAACCAGTGTATCTTTAATTATATGTCCAACATGTATTTTTCAGCAAAGTTTATGATGAGTTTTTCTGTTAGATTACGTGACTCTCCAAAATTTCTCCGGACAATTTGGAGCATTTTTGCGCCATGTTCACAATGTAAAACCAGGATTTGTAGCTATAAATATGCACATTTTTGAACAAAACATAAATGTATTGTATAACATGATGTTATAAGACTGTCATCTGATGAAGTTGTTCAAAGGTTAGTGATTAATTTTATCTCTATTTGTGGGTTTTGTGAAAGCTATCTTTGCGGTGAAAAAATGGCGTTGTGTTTTGGGCTATTGTGGTGAGCTAACATAAATATATGTTGTGTTTTCGCTGTAAAACATTTTAAAAATCGGACATGTTGGCTGGATTCACAAGATGTTTATCTTTCATTTGCTGTATTGGACTTGTGATTTCATGAAATTATATTATATGATATTCCCTGTGGCGCTAGGCTAGGCTATGCTAGTCAGCGTTTCTGATGAGGAGGATCCCGGATCCGGGAGGGTGGGTCGGTAGAGGTTATGTCACACCCTGGCCTCTGTTATATTGATTTTCTTTATTAGTTTAGTTAGGTCAGGGTGTGACATGGGGGATGTTTGTGTGTTTTGTCTAGTTTAGGGTGTGTGTATTGTTTAAGGGGTTTTTAGTATGTATGGGGTTGTGTTCAGTGTAGGTGTTTAGGAAAGTCTATGGTTGCCTGATTTGGTTCTCAATCAGAGACAGCTGTTTATTGTTGTCTCTGATTGGGAGCCATATTTAAGGCAGCCATAGGCTTTAGGTGTTTGTGGGTAATTGTCTATGTTGAACGTTTGTAGCTTGTGTATGCACTTACGTTTGTAGCTTCACGGTTGTTTGTTGTTTTGTTTTGTAAAAGTGTTCGTTTCGTGTTTCGTCATCTTTAATAAAAGAAGATGTCTTCATATCCCGCTGCGCCTTGGTCCGCTTATTATGATGATCGTGACAGAATTACCCACCAACAAAGGACCAAGCGGCGGAATAAAAAGCAACAGCAGCGATCGCAGGATTTCTGGACATGGGAGGAAATCCTAGACGGGAGAGGACCCTGGGCACAGCCAGGGGAATATCACCGCCCCAAGGCAGAGATGGAGGCAGCACGGCGACACGGTAGGAAGCCCGAGAGACAGCCCAAAAAAAATCTTGGGGGGGCACTTGGAGCAGTCGGCGAAGTTGAGGGGTGAGTCTGAGATTGTCGAGGAGTTATTGGACAGATTGGAGGAGAGTGAACGAAGGGGAGATTATGAGACATTCGAGGAGTTGTTGACGAAATTGGAGGAGAGTGAAGAGAGAGAGCTGTTGATTTGGCAGAGTATGCATGGCATTTTCCCTGAGGAGCGTGTTAGCTGTCCGATGCCACCTGTGTCAGTTCCTCGTACTCAGCCTGAAACTTGTGTTAAAGTTCCGGAAGATTTGATGCCGGCTATACACACCAGGTCTCCAGTACACCTTCACAACCCGGTGTGTCCTGTTCCTGCTTCTTGCACTCATCCTGAGATGCGTGTCCCCAGCCCCGTACCACCAGTTCCGGCACCACGCACTAGGCCTAATGTGCGTCTCCAGGGTCCAGTATGCCCTGTTCCTTCTCCCCGCACTAGCCTTCAGGTGCGTGTCCCCAGCCCGGTACCACCAGTTCCGGCACCACGCACCAAGCCTCATGTGCGTCTCCAGAGCCCTGTACGCACTGATCCTTCTCCCCGCACTCGCCCTGAGGTGCGTGCCCTCAGCCCGGTACCACCAGTCCCGGTACCACGCACCAGTCCTATAGTGCGCCTCGAGAACTCAGTGTGCCCTGTTCCTGCTCCCCGCACTAGCCTTGAGGTGCGTGTCTCCAGTCCGGTACCACCAGTTCCGGCACCACGCACCAAGCCTCATGTGCGTCTCCAGAGCCCTGTACGCACTGATCCTTCTCCCCGCACTCGCCCTGAGGTGCGTGCCCTCAGCCCGGTACCACCAGTCCCGGTACCACGCACCAGTCCTATAGTGCGCCTCGAGAACTCAGTGTGCCCTGTTCCTGCTCCCCGCACTAGCCTTGAGGTGCGTGTCTCCAGTCCGGTACCACCAGTTCCGGCACCACGCACCAGGCCTACTGTGCGCCTCAGCAGGTCAGAGTCGGCCGTCTGCCCAACGCCGCCTGCACTGCTCGTCTGCCCAGCGCCGTCTGAGCTGCCTGCCTGCCCAACGCCATCTGAGCCATGCGTCTGCCCAGCGCCGTCTGAGCTGCCTGCCTGCCCAACGCCATCTGAGCCATCCGTCTGCCCAGCGCCATCTGAGCCATCCGTCTGCCCAGCGCCATCTGAGCCATCCGTCTGCCCAGCGCCATCTGAGCCATCCGTCTGCCCAGCGCCATCTGAGCCATCCGTCTGTCCCGAGCCATCAGAGCCGCCAACCAGCCAGGATCCTCCAGAGCCGCCAACCAGCCAGGATCCTCCAGAGCCGCCAGTCAGCCAGGATCTGCCAGAGCCGCCAGTCAGCCAGGATCTGCCAGAGCCGCCAGTCAGCCAGGATCTGCCAGAGCCGCCAGTCAGCCAGGATCTGCCAGAGCCGCCAGTCAGCCAGGATCTGCCAGAGCCGTCAGCCAGCCATGACCAGCCAGAGCCGTCAGCCAGCCATGACCAGCCAGAGCCGTCAGCCAGCCATGACCAGCCAGAGCCGTCAGCCAGCCATGACCAGCCAGAGCCGTCAGCCAGCCATGACCAGCCAGAGCCGTCAGCCAGCCATGACCAGCCAGAGCCGTCAGCCAGC
Organism: Salvelinus namaycush; assembly: GCF_016432855.1. Classification (NCBI taxonomy): domain Eukaryota; kingdom Metazoa; phylum Chordata; class Actinopteri; order Salmoniformes; family Salmonidae; genus Salvelinus; species Salvelinus namaycush. Next base: position 37,284,310 of record NC_052317.1, read on the forward strand.
CATGACCAGCCAGAGCCGTCAGCCAGCCATGACCAGCCAGAGCCGTCAGCCAGCCAGGATCCGCCAGAGCCGTCAACCAGCCAGGATCCGCCAGAGCCGTCAGCCAGCCAGGATCCGCCAGAGCCGTCAGCCAGCCAGGATCCGCCAGAGCCGTCAGCCAGCCAGGATCCGCCAGAGCCGTCAGCCAGCCAGGATCCGCCAGAGCCGTCAGCCAGCCAGGATCCGCCAGCCAGCCAGGATCCGCCAGAGCCAGCCAGCCAGGATCCACCAGAGCCGTCAGTCAGCCAGGATCCTCCAGAGCCATCTGCCAGTCCGGAGCTGCCCCTCAGTCCGGAGCTGCCCCTCAGTCCGGAGCTGCCCCTCAGTCCGGAGCTGCCCCTCAGTCCGGAGCTGCCCCTCAGTCCGGAGCTGCCCCTCAGTCTGGAGCTGCCCCTCAGTCCAGTGGCGCCCTCTGGGATGGTATTCAGTCCGGGACTCGCCGTTCCAAAGGCGCCACCAAAGCGGTTAGTGACTATGGTGGAGGGGGGTCCACGTCCCGCACCCGAGCCGCCACCATAGGAAGGCCCACCCGGACCCTCCCCTTCTGTGTCAGGTTTTGCGGCCGGAGTCCGCACCTTTGGGGGGGGGTACTGTCACACCCTGGCCTCTGTTATATTGATTTTCTTTATTAGTTTAGTTGGGTCAGGGTGTGACATGGGGGATGTTTGTGTGTTTTGTCTAGTTTAGGGTGTGTGTATTGTTTAAGGGGTTTTTAGTATGTATGGGGTTGTGTTCAGTGTAGGTGTTTAGGAAAGTCTATGGTTGCCTGATTTGGTTCTCAATCAGAGACAGCTGTTTATTGTTGTCTCTGATTGGGAGCCATATTTAAGGCAGCCATAGGCTTTAGGTGTTTGTGGGTAATTGTCTATGTTGAACGTTTGTAGCTTGTGTATGCACTTACGTTTGTAGCTTCACGGTCGTTTGTTGTTTTGTTTTGTAAAAGTGTTCGTTTCGTGTTTCGTCATCTTTAATAAAAGAAGATGTCTTCATATCCCGCTGCGCCTTGGTCCGCTTATTATGACGATCGTGACAGGTTATTAAAGTCACCTTCTACACCTGCTTCCTGACTCCTAGAGTATACGTCACACACTCAACTAGTGATGTTTTTCAATCATGCCAGGTAGGCTACTCCGGTTCCATAGAGGAGCAGGTGCTTAATATGAGCAGCTGATAAATAAATACAGTAGCAGCTGGACAACCTCCTCTTTTTAGCAGCAACCATCAAAACTCCTACTTTCACACCAGGATTGAATATAGAAATGTATTGGCTTTATAAGAATACTTATTTCACTCCACGCAACAACCACTGTTTGAGGAACATGCAGCCTCTCGCTGTGAGACAGGTGATATTCCGCCCAAACTCTGTATGCCATAGGGCTCTCCAACCCTGTTTCTGCAGATAAACAGTGATTCATTTCGGGAAACCAAGTGAAATCTGTTAGTGTACATCGATAGTAACATGTTTTCACAACAAAACATATTTCATTAAACTGATGCCTAGTCACTTTACCCTGCCTTCATGCACATATCTACCTCAACTACCTCATACCTCTGCACATTGATATGGTACTGGTACTTCCTGTATATATCTGTACAGTGATCTGGTACTGGTACTTCCTGTACAGTCGTGGCCAAAAGTTTTGAGAATGACACAAATATTAATTTTCACAAAGTCTGCTGCCTCAGTTTGTATGATGGCAATTTGCATATACTCCAGAATGTTATGAAGAGTGATCAGATGAATTGCAATTAATTGCAATGTCCCTCTTTGCCATGCAAATGAACTGAATCCCCAAAAAACATTTCCACTGCATTTCATCCCTGCCACAAAAGGACCAGCTGACATCATGTCAGTGATTCTCTCGTTAACACAGGTGTGAGTGTTGACGAGGACAAGGCTGGAGATCACTCTGTCATGCTGATTGAGTTCGAATAACAGACTGGAAGCTTCAAAAGGAGGGTGGTGCTTGGAATCATTGTTCTTCCTCTGTCAACCATGGTTACCTGCAAGGAAACACGTGCCGTCATCATTGCTTTGCACAAAAAGGGCTTCACAGGCAAGGATTTTGCTGCCAGTAAGATTGCACCTAAATCAACCATTTATCGGATCATCAAGAACTTCCAGGAGAGCGGTTCCGCTATATAGCTCCACAGTGATCTGGTACTTCCTGTATATAGCTCCACATTGATCTGGTACTGGTATTCCCTGTATATAGCTCCACAGTGATCTGGTACTCCCTGTATATAGCTCCACATTGATCTGGAACTTCCTGTATATAGCTCCACCGTGATCTGGTACTTCCTGTATATAGCTCCACATTGATCTGGAACTTCCTGTATATAGCTCCACATTGATCTGGTACTGGTACTCCCTGTATATAGCTCCACAGTGATCTGGTACTGGTACTCCCTGTATATAGCTCCACAGTGATCTGGTACTGGTACTTCCTGTATATACACTACCATCAAATTGATCAGAAATACAGTGTAGACATTGTTAATGTTGTACATGTCTATTGTAGCTGGGAACTGCTGATTTTTTATGGAATTTCTACATAGGTGTACAGAGGTCTATTATCAGCAACCATCACTCCTGTGTTCCAATGGCATGTTGTGTTAGCTAATCCAAGTTGATAGTTTTGAAAGGCTAATTGATCATTAGAAAACCCTTTTGCAATTATGTTAGCACAGCTGAAAACTGTTGTGCTGATTTAAAGATGCAATAAACTGGTCTTTAGACTAGTTGAGTATCTGGAGCATCAGCGTTTATGGGTTCGATTACAGGTTCAAAATGGCCAAAAACAAAGACATTTCTTCTGAAACTCGTCAGTCTATTCTTGTTCTGAGAAGTGTAGGCTATTGCATGCAAGAAATTGTCAAGAAACTGAAAATCTCGTACAACACTGTGTACTGCTTCCTTCACAGAACAGCGCAAACTGGCTCTAGCCAGAGGAGTGGGAGGCCCCGGTGCACAACTGAGCAAAAGGACAAGTACATTAGAGTGTCTAGTTTGAGTGTCTAGCCTATTAATTATGAAAATATAAAAAATGCCCTTTTACTAGGCTGTTCAACATCAAAGTCACTAAAATTTCAGGCTAACTGTGTAAGCCACCCTGCACAATCAATAAACCAACAGCATCACCTAGGACTATATGTTCTCTACCAGACTCATGGGTAGAAAGTTTAGCGTAGCATCAGGTAACCAGTCCATCCAGTATACATAATAATACAGTCCACACTCAAAGGCAATTACTCAAATGTGTTTAATTTTGGTGTATAGGCTAGACCAATTACGTACCAAAGACATTTTTGTTAATGTTTTCTGCCATGCATAATATGCAGTAGGCTATTAGGCTATCTATTATTTTAAGGGCACAATCATTATTTTAATTTCGTTTTTTTTCCCTTTCGGTCTCATATATACAGTGGGGAGAACAAGTATTTGATACACTGCCGATTTTGCAGGTTTTCCTACTTACAAAGCATGTAGAGGTCTGTAATTTTTATCATAGGTACACTTCAACTGTGAGAGACGGAATCTAAAACAAAAATCCAGAAAATCACATTGAAAAAAATGCAGAAAATCCATTTTGTTGTGTAAGGCTTTGATACAACATCCACAACGACCATGTTTTTAACTCAGTTTCAGGACCTGTGGTTGAACTTCTTTCGTCAAATCGATCAATCACAGTGAGGTGAGTTTTAAAAGCATGATAATGTTTTGATAAGTGTTTGATGTGATTTTCATTGATGTCAGTGTGGTTAGAGGGACAATAGAACGCTGAGTACCAGGCCATTAGGACCTGATGGTCGTTAGCCAGTTGGGTACTACCAAAGCATGTCCAGAGTGCATAAAAGGAGATTACCGTGACTCAACAGTTAAAAAAAAAAAAAAAAAGTAACCGTGACTCAACGGTCATGTGGAATTTTACTGAGGTCGTGACTCCTGACTGCCGGTGCGCCGGTGCGACCGTAATAGGTAACCGCAACAGCACTACTCTAGGATGAGTCAAAAGTCATGACAGGAACTAAAAATGAGTCAAACGTCATGACAGTAACTAAAAATGAGTCAAACGTCATGACAGGAACGAAAGATGAGTCAAACGTCATGACAGGAACTAAAGATGAGTCAAACGTCATGACAGGAACGAAAGATGAGTCAAACGTCATGACAGGAACGAAAGATGAGTCAAACGTCATGACAGGAACTAAAGATGAGTCAAACGTCATGACAGGAACTAAAAATGAGTCAAACGTCATGACAGAAACTAAAAATGAGTCAAACGTCATGACAGGAACTAAAGATGAGTCAAACGTCATGACAGGAACTAAAAATTAGTCAAACGTCATGACAGGAACTAAAAATTAGTCAAACGTCATGACAGGAACTAAAGATGAGTCGAATGTCATGACAGGAACTAAAGAGGAAGTAATGGGAGGTTCTCACTGAGACATTACATTTGACATTTTAGTAATTTAGCAGACGCTTTTATCCAGAGCGACTTACAATTAGTTAAGCTATATTCTTCAAGAATCAATGGGTAAATATCAAGAACGGAAACAACCAAATTAACAGATACCCAAAACCTGGACTGTTTTTGCATCTAAAACGCTGTTTATGAATTTGAGAGGGATTAGATTGCCCCACTTGCCCTCAGTTGTATCCTGTACCCTGTGCACTTGACGAATAAACGTTGAAACGTATAAACATGTACACCAAAACAAGTGACGGGGCTGTCGTTTTGTGTTTTTTTTTTTTTCCATATCCGAGACTGTTGCTTTAATGCAGCGAGACAGACAGACTCACAAAGCTCTATAGGATGAGTCAAACGTGATAACAGAGACCAAACGGGAAGTAATGGGAGGAGGATCTCACAGAGACATTTCGTTCCGCGGTTCCAAACAGCATCATAACTCATTAATAATGAATGACGTCATGCATTAAACACAGATTGTAGCATCTCAAATGGCAGCCTATTCTCTATATAGTGCACTACTTCAAATGGCACCCTATTCCCTATATAGTGCACTACTTTTGAAGTGGCTACAGTCTACTTTTGAAGTAGTGCACTATATAGGGAATAGGGTGCCATTTGAAGTAGTGCACTATATAGGGAATAGGGTGCCATTTGAAGTAGTGCACTATATAGGGAATAGGGTGCCATTTGGGACGCGACAATAATCGGTGCATCATTCATAGTTTGTAATCTCTGTTTTCCGGTGAGTCGTTGTTTGGCAAGACACAAAACAACTCATCTTCTTCATAAATTCTCCATGCATTTTTGATAGGAGAATAAATTATCTATTATTTATCACAAGTTAAAGGATGACGTCTTGATGTAGACGTGTCAGACGAAAGCATGGTGCGTTTGTAGTCAGTGGTACATCTGTTTCTCCTCACCCCCACAGAAACAGCCAACTCTTCAGTAATCTGTCATTGTAACATACACCCCAGGGCACCAAAGAAGAAGTAGCACTGTTCAAGTATAGAAATGGAGTCGTACATAAAAAAGGATCTACAAATACTATTTTTCTTCTCTTTATATTCTTCTGATTCTTCTCGTTATATTCCAGATGTGTGTGAGTGTGTCAAGAGGGACTGTGCTTAACCAACAGTAGCACAGGAAGGACATTTTCATCATAGCACAGGAACCCCGGGGGGTGGTTGCTCAAATGATGATATGATATCGTGTGAAACACTAGCGTCCACTCACACTCAGGATAACATAATCCTCATTACCATATCCCATTCCAACATAATCATACAACGAATTGGACCAAAATCACAGCCTATTCTTAAGAGACAAAAGATATTTGAATGAGGAAAAATAATGTGTCATGGTGTTAGATATAGAGTGGTGGTGTTAGATATAGGGTGGTGGTGTTAGATATAGGGTGGTGGTGGTTGATATAGGGTGGTGGTGTTAGATATAGGGGTGGTGGTGTTAAATATAGGGTGGTGGTGTTAGATATAGGGTGGTGGTGTTAAATATAGGGTGGTGGTGTTAGATAAAGGGTGGTGGTGGTTGATATAGGGTGGTGGTGTTAGATGTAGGGGTGGTGGTGTTAGATATAGAGTGGTGGTGTTAGATATAGAGTGGTGGTGTTAGATATAGAGTGGTGGTGTTAGATATAGAGTGGTGGTGTTAGATATAGGGGTGGTGGTGTTAGATGTAGGGGTGGTGGTGTTAGATATAGAGTGGTGGTGTTAGATATAGAGTGGTGGTGTTAGATATAGGGTGGTGGTGTTAGATTTAGGGTGGTGCAGTTATATATATAGTGGGTGTGTTAGATGTAGGGTGGTGGTGTTAGATATAGGGTGGTGCAGTTAGATATATAGTGGGTGTGTTAGATGAAGGGTGGTGGTGTTAGATATAGGGGTGGTGGTGTTAGATATAGAGTGGTGGTGTTAGATATAGGGTGGTGGTGTTAGATTTAGGGTGGTGCAGTTAGATATATAGTGGGTGTGTTAGATGTAGGGTGGTGGTGTTAGATATAGGGTGGTGCAGTTAGATATATAGTGGGTGTGTTAGATGAAGGGTGGTGGTGTTAGATATAGGGGTGGTGGTGTTAGATATAGAGTGGTGGTGTTAGATATAGGGTGGTGGTGTTAGATATAGGGTGGTGCAGTTAGATATAGAGTGGTGGTGTTAGATATAGGGTGGTGGTGTTAGATATAGGGTGGTGGTGTTAGATATAGGGTGGTGGTGTTAGATGTAGGGTGGTGGTGTTAGATATAGGGTGGTGGGGTTAGATATAGAGTGGTGGTGTTAGATATAGGGTGGTGCAGTTAGATGAAGGGTGGTGGTGTTAGATATAGGGTGGTGGTGTTAGATATAGAGTGGTGGTGTTAGATATAGGGTGGTGGTGTTAGATTTAGGGTGGTGCAGTTAGATATATAGTGGGTGTGTTAGATGTAGGGTGGTGGTGTTAGATATAGGGTGGTGCAGTTAGATATATAGTGGGTGTGTTAGATGAAGGGTGGTGGTGTTGGATGAAGAGTAGGGGTGTTAGACATAGGGTGGTGGTGTTAGATATAGAGTGGTGGTGTTAGATGTAGGTTGGTGGTGTTACATATAGGGTGGGTGTGTTAGATGTAGGGTGGTGGTGTTAGATACAGGGGTGGTGGTGTTAGATGTAGGGTGGGTGTGTTAGATGTAGGGTGGTGGTGTTAGATATAGGGTGGGTGTGTTAGATGTAGGTTGGTGGAGTTACATATAGGGTGGGTGTGTTAGATGTAGAGTGGTGGTGTTAGATACAGGGGTGGTGGTGTTAGATATAGGGTGGTGGTGTTAGAAATAGAGTGGTGGTGTTAGATATAGGGGTGGTGGTGTTAGATATAGAGTGGTGGTGTTAGATGTAGGGTGGTGGTGTTAGATGTAGGGTGGTGGTGTTAGAAATAGAGTGGTGGTGTTAGATATAGGGTGGTGGTGTTAGATATAGAGTGGTGGTGTTAGATGTAGGGTGGTGGTGTTAGATGTAGGGTGGTGGTGTTAGATATAGAGTGGTGGTGTTAGAAATAGGGTGGTGGTGTTAGATGTATGGGTGGTGGTGTTGGGTGAAGAGTAGGGGTGTTAGATATAGGGTGGTGGTGTTAGATATAGAGTGGTGGTGTTACAAGGAGGGTGGTGGTGTTAAATTTAGGGTGGGTGTGTTAGATGTAGGGTGGTGGTGTTAGATATAGAGTGGTGGTGTTAGATGTAGGGTGGTGGTGTTACATATAGGGTGGTGGTGTTAGATATAGGGTGGGTGTGTTAGATATAGGGTGGTGGTGTTAGATATAGAGTGGTGGTGTTAGATAAGGAGTGGTGGTGTTAGATGTAGGGTGGTGGTGTTAGATGTAGGGTGGTGCAGTTAGATGAAGGGTGGTGGTGTTAGATAAAGGGTGGTGGTGTTAGATATAGAGTGGTGGTGTTAGATATAGGGTGGTGGTGTTAGATATAGGGGTGGTGATGTTAGATATAGGGGTGGTGGTGTTAGATATAGAATGGTGGTGTTAGATATAGGGTGGTGGTGTTAGATGTAGGGTGGTGGTGTTAGATATAGGGTGGTGGTGTTAGATATATAGTGGTGGTGTTAGATATAGGGTTGTGGTGTTAGATATAGAGTGGTGGTGTTAGATGTAGGGTTGGTGTTAGATAAAGGGTGGTGGTGGTTGATATAGGGTGGTGGTGTTAGATGTAGGGTGGTGGTGTTAGATATAGAGTGGTGGTGTTAGATTCAGGGTGGTGGTGTTAGATAAGGGTCATGGTGTTAGATATAGAGTGGTGGTGTTAGATATAGGGTGGTGGTGTTAGATAAAGGGTGGTGGTGGTTGATATAGGGTGGTGGTGTTAGATGTAGGGGTGGTGGTGTTAGATATAGAGTGGTGGTGTTAGATATAGGGTGGTGGTGTTAGATATAGGGTTGTGGTGTTAGATAAAGGGTGGTGGTGGTTGATGTAGGGGTGGTGGTGTTAGATATAGGGGTGGTGGTGTTAAATATAGAATGGTGGTGTTAGATATAGGGTGGTGGTGTTAGATATAGAGTGGTGGTGTTAGATGTAGGGTTGGTGTTAGATAAAGGGTGGTGGTGGTTGATATAGGGTGGTGGTGTTAGATATAGGGGTGGTGGTGTTAGAAATAGGGTGGTGGTGTTAGATATAGGGTGGGTGTGTTAGATGTAGGGTGGTGGTGTTAGATATAGGGTGGTGGTGTTAGATATAGGGTGGTGGTGTTAGATAAGGGTCATGGTGTTAGATATAGGGGTGGCGTAATGCTGTTTGTGACCTAAATGGGATCCTATATCCTGGTGTTCTACTTCTGGCCAGGGCCCATAGGGATTTCTATACAGGGAGTATGGAATACACAATGATAATATGGAAATGAGGATATGAACAAAATGAAGTCGCTGTGACCTCAAGAGGACAGGGAGGGAAAGGGAAGATTGGACAGATCTTAGCATAGAAGCTACAAGGATAACTTACAGTATAAGGTTTAAGGTATATTTAAGCAATAAGGCCCTGTGGAGGTGTGGTATATGGCCAATATAGCAGGGCTAAGGGCTGTTCTTAGTCACCACGCAACACAGAGCCTTAAACCACAAACCCCAGAGGTGGCTTATTGCTATTATAAACTGGTTACCAACGTCATTAGTGCAGTAAAAATAAATGTTTTGTCATACCCGTGGTATACGGTCTGATATACCACGGCTGTCAGCCAATCAGCATGCAGGGCTCGAAACACTCAGTTTATAATAAGCTAAACTCTGCAAAAAAATAAGCGTCCTTTCACTGTTAACTGCGTTTATTTTCAGCAAACTTAACATGTGTAAATATTTGTATGACCATAACAAGATTCAACAACTGAGACATAAACTGAACAAGTTCCACAGACATGTGACTAACAGAAATGGAATAATGTGTCCCTGAACAAAGGGGACACATATATGGCAAAGGGGACACATATATGGCTCCGGTCAAAATCATAAGTAACAGTCAGTATCTGGAGTGGCCACCAGCTGCGTTAAGTACTGCAGTGCATCTCCTCCTCATGGAGTGCACCAGATTTGCCAGTTCTTGCTGTGAGATGTTACCCCACTCTTCCACCATGACAACAAGCTCAGTCCAATGATGCTGTGACACACCACCTCAGACCATGACGGACCCTCCACCTCCAAATCGATCCCGCTCCAGAGTACCTCGGTGTAACGCTCATTCCTTCGACGGTAAACGCGAATCCGACCATCACCCCTGGTGAGACAAAACCGCGACTCGTCAGTGAAGAGCACTTTTTGCCAGTCCTGTCTGGTTCAGCGACGGTGGGTTTGTGCCCATAGGCGACGTTGTTGCCAGTGATGTCTGGTGAGGACCTGCCTTACAACAGGCCTACAAGCCCTCAGTCCAGCCTCTCTCAGCCTATTGCGGACAGTCTGAGCACTGATGGGGGGATTGTGCGTTCCTGGTGTAACTCGGGCAGTTGTTGTTGCCATCCTGTACCTGTCCCGCAGGTGTGATGTTCGGATGTATCGATCCTGTGCAGGTGTTGTTACACGTGGTCTGTCACTGCGAGGACGATCAGCTGTTGCAGCTGTTGCATCAACATTGCAGTTTATTGCCCTGGCCACATCTGCAGTCCTCATGCCTCCTTGCAGCATGCCTAAGGCACGTTCACGCAGATGAGCAGGGACCCTGGGCATCTTCTTTTCTTTTTTTTTCAGAGTCAGTAGAAAGGCCTCTTTAGTGTCCTAAGTTTTCATAACTGTGACCTTAATTGCCTACCGTCTGTAAACTGTTAGTGTCTTAACGACCGTTCCACAGGTGCATGTTCATTAATTGTTTATGGTTCATTGAACAAGTATGGGAAACAGTGTTTAAACCCTTTACAATGAAGATCTGTGAAGTTATTTGGATTTTTATGAATTATCTTTGAAAGACAGGGTCCTGAAAAAGGGACGTTTCTTTTTTTGCTGAGTTTATATGGCTCTCTGCAACAGAGCACTAGAGGTAAAATAGGAAAGGAAAAACTCCAACCACTCAAATGTGAAATTATGTATCATATATGGAAGTTATTATATAGCATAATTATGGCATTATTATTTAAAAGGCACATGAGACACACACACAAGCAGACATCCTTACAAACCATAGTATTTTACAGTAATATTAGTACAACCTAACCATATGATAGAAGCCATAGTATTTTACAGTAATATTAGTACAACCCAGCCATATGATAGAAGCCATAGTATTTTACAGTAATATTAGTATAACCTACCCATATGATAGAAGCCATAGTATTTTACAGTAATATTAGTACAACCCAGCCATATGATAGAAGCCATAGTATTTTAGTAATATTAGTACAACCTAACCATATGATAGAAGCCATAGTATTTTACAGTAATATTAGTACAACCCAACCATATGATAGAAACCATAGTATTTTACAGTAATATTAGTACAACCCAGCCATATGATAGAAGCCATAGTATTTTAGTAACATTAGTACAACCTAACCATATGATAGAAGCCATAGTATTTTACAGTAATATTAGTACAACCCAGCCATATGATAGAAGCCATAGTATTTTACAGTAATATTAGTACAACCCAGCCATATGATAGAAGCCATAGTATTTTACAGTAATATTAGTACAACCCAGCCATATGATAGAAGCCATAGTATTTTAGTAACATTAGTACAACCTAACCATATGATAGAAGCCATAGTATTTTACAGTAATATTAGTACAACCCAGCCATATGATAGAAGCCATAGTATTTTACAGTAATATTAGTACAACCCAGCCATATGATAGATGCCATTTTGCAGACATGAAAAAATAACAATCAAGCAATGGATAGAGGACGAACGCTGACCAAACTTCAAACATCAAAAGCTTCCCCTAATTGAATTCAGCATTTCTCTGAGGCATATCCTCTTTCAACTTGATCTCACGAGTATGTCTGTACTCTGTAAAATGTCTGTTTTGACCCAGAAAGCAGGACTCTGAGTGAGTGTACATCAGTAGACTGGAGGCAGCTGTCCCAGTCATTGGTCCCGCGGCCTCGGACGTCTCTGGGCCTCACAGTAGTGGCTTTTCTTAGCTTCCCACTAATGACTGTTGACTTGAATTGAAAGGTCACAATACACATTAAATGTAACTACCTAAACCCAAGCATTTACAACTAACAGGTACATTTCTGATGACACAAGATGCTTTGCAAAGAGGAAGGGAAAACATGGTCGCTGGTACAAACACTCAAATCAAAAGGGCAAAAGGTTTATTGTGTTCAAATCAGAGTTCTGACAGGACTTCTGACAGGAATTCAAATCAAACTTTATTTGTCACATGCGTCGAATACAACAAGTGTAGACTTTACCGTGAAATGCTTACTTACAAGCCCTTAACCAACAGTGTAGTTAAAGAAGAGTTAAGAAAATATTTACCAAGTATACTAAAATAAAAAGTAATAATAAAAAGTAACACAATAAGAATAAAAATATTTGTACTTGTATAGTGCCTTGCACGTTTTTCCTATTTTGTTGCATTACAATCTGTAATTTAGATTTTTATTTGGATTTCATTTAATGGACACAAAATAGTCCAAATTGGTGAAGTGAAATGAAAAAAAATTACTTGTTTTTCAGAAGTCAAAATTACTTGTTTTTCAGAAGTCACATAATTAGTTAAATTAAGCAGGGACTGCGGTTGAAAATTAGCCGGCTGGCTAAAACCGGCACTTTTATTGAAACGTTAATTAATGTGCACTGTCCGTGTAAAAATAAAATAAATAAACTAAACTCAAACCTGTGTGCAATCTAAGTGTCACATGATCTGTCACATGATCTCAGTATATATACACCTGTTCTGAAAAGCCCCAGAGTCTGCAACACCATTAAGCAAGGGGCACCACCAAGCAAGCAGCACTATGAAGACCAAGGAGCTCTCCAAACAGGTCAGGGACTACGTTGTGGAGAATTACAGATCAGGGTTGGGTTATAAAAGAATATCTGACACTTTGAACATCCCACGGAGCACCATTAAATCCATTATTAAAATTTGGAAAGAATATGGCACCTCAACAAACCTGCCAAGAGAGGGCCTCCCACCAAAACTCATGGACCAGGCATGGAGGGCATTAATCAGAGAGGCAACAAAGAGACCAAAGATAACCCTGGAGGAGCTGCAAAGCTCCACAGTGGAGATTGGAGTATCTGTCCATAGGACCACTTTAAGCCGTACACTCCACAGAGCTGAGTTTACAGAAGAGTGGCCAGAAAAAATGAAAAAAAGAAGCAAACACGTTTGGTGTTCGCCAAAAGGCATGTGGGAGACTCCCCAAACATATGGAAGGAGGTACTTTGGTCAGATGAGACTAAAATTGAGCTTTCTGGCCAACAAGGAAAAAGCTGTCTGGCGCAAACCCTACACCTCTAATCACCCCGAGAACACCATCCCCACAGTGAAACATGGTGGTGGCAGCATCATGCTGTGGGGATGTTTTTCATCGACAGGGACTGTGAAACTGGTCAGAATTGAAGGAATGATGGATGGCGCTAAATACAGGGAAATTCTTGAGGGAAACCTGTTTCAGTCTTCCAAAGATTTGAGACTGGGACGGAGGTTCGCCTTCCAGCAGGATGATAACCCAAAGCATACTGCTAAATCAACACTCGAGTGGTTTAAGGGGAAACATTTAAATGTCTTGGAATGGCCTTGTCAAAGCACAGACCTCAATCCAATTGAGAATCTATGGTATGACTTAAAGATTGCTGTACACCAGCGGAACCCATCCAACTTGAAGGAGCTGGAGCAGTTTTGCCTTGAAGAAGGCAACAATCCCAGTGACTAGATTTGCAAAGCTTACAGAGACATAACCCAAGAGACTTTCAGCTGTAATTGCTGAAAAAAGTGGCTCTACGAAGTATTGACTTTGGGGGGGTGAATAGTTTTGTTGTCTTATTTTTTGTTTGTTTCACAATAAAACATATTTTTGCATCTTCAAAGTGGTAGGCATGTTGTGTAAATCAAATGATACAAATCCCCCAAAAAATCTATTTTAAATCCAGGTTGTAAGGCAACAAAATAGGAAAAATGCCAAGGGGGGTGAATACTTTTGCAAACCACTGTAGGTGGGGGTGAAGTGACTATGCATAGATAATAAACAGCGAGTAGCAGCAGTGTACAAAATTGTTCAGCAGTCTCATGGCTTGGGGGTAGAAGCTGTTGAGGAGCCTTTTGGTCCTAGACTTGGTGTTCCAGTACCGCTTGCCGTGCGGTAGCAGAGAAAACAGTCTATAACTTGGGTGACTGGAGTCTCTGACAATTTTATGGGCTTTCCTCTGACACCTCCTATTGTATAGGTCCTGGATGGCAGGAAGCTTGGCCCCAGTGATGTACTGGGCCGTTCGCACTACTCTCTGTAGCGCCTTACGGTCAGATGCCGAGCAGTTGCCATACTAGGCGGTGATGCAACCGGTCAGGATGCTCTCGATGGTGCAGCTGGAGAACCTTTTGAGGATCTGGGGACCCATGCCAAATGTTTTCAGTCTCCTGAGGGGGACTGCCCTCTTCACGACTGTCTTGGTATGTTTGGACCATGATAGTTTGTTTGTGATGTGGACACCAAGGAACATGAAACTCTCAACCCGCTCCACTACAGCCCTGTCGATGTTAATGGGGGCCTTTTCGGCCCACCTTTTCCTGTAGTCCACGATCAGCTCCTTTGTCTTGCTCACATTGAGGGAGAGGTTGTTGTCCTGGCACCACACTGCCAGTTCTCTGACGTCCTCCCTATAGGCCGTCTCATCATTGTCGGTGATCAGACTGTTGTGTCGTCAGCAAACGTAATGATGGTGTTGGAGTCGTGTTTGGCCACGCAGTCGTGGGTGAACAGGGAATACAGAAGGGGACGAAGTACACACCCCTGAGGGGCCCCAGTGTTAAGGACGTGTTGTTTTGAAAACAAAGGAGAGCCGCACACTCTAGGAGCGCAGATGCAAAAATGTAATGTCCAACGTTTCGACAGCCAAGCTGTCTTCATCAGGGTACAATCACAAACACTGCGGGATGACTCGTTTATATAGTGTCAAAAGACACACAGGTGTCTGTAATCATGGCCAAATGTGGCCTAATATCATTGGTTAATTCTCAAATATAAAAAATGGCATACAAAGAACACCATACAAAAACAAATGGATAGCATACAGTCATAGATTCATTTTAGACTACACAAGCTTACAAACAATTACAATGGCAAAGTCACAATAATCACAAGAATGGCTTCAGATCAGTCTGTTGATGTGAGCCATGACCAGCCTTTCAAAGCACTTCATGGCTACTGACATGAGTGCCACGGGCGGTAATCATTTAGGCAGGTTACCTTCACTTCCTTGGGCACAGGGACTATGGTGGTCTGCTTGAAACATGTAGGTATTATAAACTCAGTCAGGGAGTGGTTGAAAATGTCTGTGAAGACACTTGACAGTTGGTCCGCACATGCCTTGAGTACATGCCCTGGTAATCCGTCTGGCCCAGCGGCTGTGATTGTTGACCTGTTTAAAGGTTTTGTTCACATCGGCTACCGAGAGCGTTATCACACAGTCATCCAGAACAGCTGGTGCTCTCGTGTAAGCTTCAGTGTTGCTTGCCTCGAAGTGAGCATAAAAGGCTTGTGTCACTGGGCAGCTCGCGGCTGTTCTTCCCTTTGTAGTCCGTAATAGTTTTCAAGCCCTACCTCATCCGACGAGCGTCAGAGCCGGTGTAGTAGGGTTCAATCTTAATCCTGTATTGACGCTTTACTTGTTTGATGGTTCGTCTGAGGGCATAGCAGGATTTCTTATAAACGTACGGATTAGTCTCCCGCTTCTTGAAAGCGGCAGCTCTAGCCTTTAGCTCGATGCGGATGTTGCCTGTAAATCCATGGCTTCTGGTTGGGATATGTACGTACAGTTACTGTGGGGACAACGTCGTCAATGCACTTATTGATGAAGCCGATGACTGAGGTGGTGTACTTCTCAACGCCATTGGATGAATCCCGGAACATATTCCAGTGTTGATATGATAAGAGGTCTGATAAGAGTTCTGACAGGCTTTTGAATATGTGCTTCTACCAACACAACCTCCAACAAGATCCATGTCTATTTACCCTTGGGGTCTTCTGAGCTCAGACATTAGATTCTCGTCAGAATAAATGTTAGCTCCTTGTCCATCACATCATTGGCATGTTGTTATTCCTCCATGCGTCTTCCCTTCCCCCTGTGTACTATAACCAAATCATTGTCAGTTAGGAAGGAAAAACACATGGTCTCTCCATCAGACCTGGGTTCAAATATCCTTTTTTTTAATTAGCTCAATCAAGCATAAAGCTAAAGCATTTGAAATAAAAAATATGATATACTTTAAACACAGGTCTCCACAACATCCTAAGTGCCTCAATCAGAGACGGCCTGGGTTTATAGAGGATCATCAGTAGCCATTAGGGAGGGAGGCTTGTTGATGAATGGAGGGGCAACTATACACACCACCTCTCAACCCATCCTCACGCCCCTAAACCACCTCTCAACCCATCCTCACTCACCTAAACCACCTCTCAACCCATCCTCACTCCCCTAAACCACCTCTCAACCCATCCTCACTCCCCTAAACCACCTCTCAACCCATCCTCACTCCCCTAAACCACCTCTCAACCCATCCTCACTCCCCTAAACCACCTCTCAACCCATCCTCACGCCCCTAAACCACCTCTCAACCCATCCTCACTCCCCAAGGGTGCACAACTGACTGGGTTTGCTTGAGTTCCACCACTGCTGCCCAATGTCTAATTCGTCCATAATTAGAAAATACGATTTTATCAACTTCCTGTTTTACTCCACGGAACCCAAGCCATTACTAACGATGTTTGGGAATATGTGTCTGTTCAATTAGAACTTGTTATTGGGACTAATTGGCTAGAATCTTCCCCAAAAGCACGACTGTTCAATAGCCGTTACATCTATAACGTTTTATTATCAACCCAGAGCCATTAGTAGTGGAGTGGTGGGTTCCATGTCTAAATTAATCTCTAAATGGCCTCAGGGTAGGGGTTTACAGTACCAGTCTAAAGATTGGACACACCTACTCATTTATTTTTACTATTTTATACATTGTAGAATAATAGTGAAGACATCAAAACTATGAAATAACACATATGGAATCATGTAATAACCAAAAAAGTGTTAAACAAATCAAAATCTATTTTATATTTGAGATTCTTCAAAGTAGCCACCCTTTGCTTTGATGACGGCTTTGCACACTTTTGGCATTCTCACAACCAGCTTCATGAAGCAGTCACCTGGAATGCTAGGAGTTACCACATATGCTGAGCACTTGTTGGCTGCTTCTCCATCACTCTGAGGTCCAACTCATCCCAAACCATCTCAATTGGCTTGAGGTCAGGTGATTGTGAAGGCCAGGTCATCTGATGCAGCCCTCCATCACTCTCCTTCCTGGTCAAATAGTCCTTGCACACCCTGGAGGTGTGTTGGGTCAATGTCCTGTTGAAAAACAAATGATAGTCCTACTAAGCGCAAACCAGATGGGATGGCATATGGCTGCAGAATGCTTTGGTAGCCATGCTGGTTAAGTGTCCCTTGATTTCTAAATCACAGACAGTGTCACCAGCAAAGCACCATCACACCTCCTCCTCCATGCTTCACGGTGGGAACCACACATGCGGAGATCATCCATTCACCTACTCTGCGTCTCACAAAGACACGGCGGTTGGAACCAAAAATATCAAATTTAGACTCATCAGACCAAAGGACAGATTTCCGCCCGTCTAATGTCCATTGCTCGTGTTTCTTGACCCAGGCAAGTCTCTTCTTCTTATTGGTGTCCTTAATTATTACAACGTTACCATCCTAACATACACGCTTCAAACTTTACGAACTACACCCGAAGACATAAAAAACCTAGCTAACACACCGTTTGATTGCCTTCACTCCAAAAGTGTGTTGCTATGATAATAATCCCCGTTACAACAGTTCTTTAGCCACGTAGTTCCGCTTGTCTTACCATTCCCCCCGCATAGCGAACACGTAAACAATTCAAACACAACGACGTAGACTGACAGGTTAATTGTCAGTTACACTGTATATGTGACTCCATTATGGATTTTTATTTTATTTATCCTTTATTTAACTCGGCAAGTCAGTTAAGAACAAATTCCGATTTACAATGACGGCCTACACCGGCCCAACCTGGACGACGCTGGGCCAATTGTGTGGATTCAGCCTGGATTCGAACCAGGGACTGTAGTGATGCCTCTTGCACTGAGATGCAGTGCCTTAGACCGCTGGGCCACTCGGGAGCCCATTCATTATTTATTCATTATACCCAATCACTACCCAATCCCTAGTACCCAATCACTACCCAATCCCTAATACCCAATCACTACCCAATCCCTAATACCCAATCACTACCCAATCCGTCATTTGTTAACAGTTGGAAGCTTAATGTTTTGTATTTTAGTTGTTTCCTTTCTACCCTTCTCTCTAGTGTGTACTCTTTAAATGGCCAATTGTGGATTTAAAAACGAATAGACTAGTGGAAAAGAATATGGTGAAACTTTCTCTACAGCTAACCCATGAATGAGTACACATTTATCTGTGTATAGAATGGGACTGCAGAGCCTAGTCTGTAGCTAGATAGATCCAGCTGGTGCCACCCAGAGCCCTGGCCGTGGTGCATACATGGTTCAGACCCCAGTCCATCTGGCTGTCAGGAAGCAGAAGGCAGTGCCAGTTCATAGCAGAGCCAATGTGTCACCATGGGGCCTCACTTATCAATCAGGCAACAAATCAGAGCGTAAATCAATGCGTGGGAAAATGTCCATGCAAAGTGTGAGATTTATCAATATGAACTGCTGCTTGAGAATTTGAGTAGATTTACACACAACCCATGACCATACGTACTCACAGTGCCAAGTGGTGGAATAAGGGAACTGCTTGTCAAGCGTAGAATGGAGAAAATAAATGTTGAAAATGTCTGAAATTGTAAGAGTAATAATTCAATAATTTTTCGGTTTCCATTGTGAATTCAATCAACATATCTTGACAGGCATATCTTTTGACCACATCAGTACAAAAAATTACGATAATTATCTATATAAAGTATAGTCATTGGTAAAACTTGAGTGAAAGTGAAACTATTGTGTAAATACCATGAAAGACAGAGATGTTGAGAAATCGACTGAGAGGCTGATCTCACTCTGTTGGAAGACTTGTTAGACTCTGCATTTTGCAGAGAGCGTGTTTTTAGATACAGGTGGGACTTTTTGTTGTTGTTGCAGAAAGTGAAGATTGTCTCATCAAATATCGTTCCCCAAAGCCAATCTTTAAGGATTTTTGCGAGGATTTAAGACCTACTTTTGAATGGCAAACACATGCCATTCCGGTGCACATCCAAGTGCTATCCACCCTTGAGTTTTTGGCAATGGGCACTTTTCAACAGGAGCTTGCCGATCAGCATCTCACAGCCCTCGATGAGCCAATGTTTTTGATGCAATCATCAGCATACACCATCGCACAACAGATTGAAGTCAAGATGGGTTTCTTTGCCATCAATGGGTTCCTAAATACGAACGGAGCAACAGACGACACCCATATCTTCATAAAAGCTCCATCCCAAAATGAGTTCAACTCTGTCAACAGAAAATACTTCCACTCTTAATGTGCAGGTGATTGGTCATGTGATGCGGGAAAAACACTACATGACCAAAAGTATGTGGACACCTGCTCATCGAACATCTCATTCCAAAATCATGGGCATTAATATGGAGTTGGTCCCCCCTTTGCTGCTATAACAGCCTTGACTCTTCTGGGAAGGCTTTCCTACTAGATGTTGGAACATTGCTGCAGGGACTTGCTTCCATTCTGCCACAAGAGCATTAGTGAGGTCAGGCACTGATGTTTGGCGATTAGGCCTGGCTCGCAGTTGGTGTTCCAATTCATCCCAAAGGTGTTCAATAGGATTGAGGTCAGGGCTCTTTGCAAGCCAGTCAAGTTCTTCCACACTGATCTCAACAAACCGTTTCTGTATGGACCTCGCTTTGTGCACGGGAGCATTGTCATGCTGAAACAGGAAAGGGCCTTCCCAACTGTTGACACAAAGTTGGAAGCACAGAATAATCTAGAATGTCATTGTATGCTGTTGCATTAAGATGTCCCTTCACTGGAACTAAGGGGCCTGAAGCATGAAAAACAGCCCAAGACCATTATTCCTCCTCCACCAAACTTTACATTTGGCAATATTGGGGCAGGTAGTGTTCTCCTGGCATCCACCAAACCCAGATTAGTCCGTTGGACTGCCAGATGGTGAAGCATGACTCATCACGCCAAAGAACGCGTTTCCACTGCTCCCGAGTCCAATGGCGGAAAGCTTTACACCACTCCAGCCGACGCTTGGTATTGTCCATGGTGATTTTAGGCTTGTGCGCGGCTGCTCAGCCATGGAAACCCATTTCATGAAGCTCCCAACTAACAGTTATTGTGCTGACGTTGCTTCCAGAGGCAGTTTGGAACTCTGTAGTGAGTGTTGCAACCGAGGACAGGCCATTTTTACACGCTCTTCAACACTTTGCGGTCCCGTTCTGTGAGCTTGTGTGGCCTACCATTTCACGGCTGAGCCGTTGTTGCTCCTAGACGTTTCCATGTCACAATAACAGCACTTACAATTGACCGGGGCAGCTCTAACAGGGTAGAAATTTCATGAACTGACTTTTTGGAAAGGTGGCATCCTATGACAGTGCCACATTGAATGTCACTGAGCTCTTCAGTGTGGGCCATTCTATTGCCAATGTGTGTCTATGGAGATTGGAACAGGTGTGGCTGAAATAGCCGAATCCACTAATTTGAAGACGGTGTCCACATACGCTGCTGAATGTGGTGGCCAGCTGGCCAGGTGGAACGCACGACTCGTTCATTCTGTTGAGGATGGATGGCTTATTGGTGAGGATGGATGAATAGCTTATTGGTGAGGATGAATGGCTTATTGGTGAGGATGGATGGCTTATTGGTGAGGATGAATGGCTTATTGGTGAGGATGGATGAATGGCTTATTGGTGAGGATGGATGAATGGCTTATTGGTGAGGATGGATGGCTTATTGGTGAGGATGGATGGCTTATTGGTGAGGATGGATGAATGGCTTATTGGTGAGGATGGATGAATGGCTTATTGGTGAGGATGGATGAATGGCTTATTGGTGAGGATGGATGGCTTATTGGTGAGGATGGATGGATGGCTTATTGGTGAGGATGGATGGCTTATTGGTGAGGATGGATGGCTTATTGGTGAGGATGGATGAATGGCTTATTGGTGAGGATGGATGGATGGCTTATTGGTGAGGATGGATGGATCATTGGTGAGAATGGATGAATGGCTTATTGGTGAGGATGGATGGCTTATTGGTGAGGTTGGATGGCTTATTGGTGAGGATGGATGGCTTATTGGTGAGGATGGATGGCTTATTGGTGAGGACGGATGGCTTATTGGTGAGGATGGATGGATGGCTTATTGGTGAGGATGGATGAATGGCTTATTGGTGAGGATGGATGGCTTATTGGTGAGGATGGATGGCTTATTGGTGAGGATGGATGGCTTATTGGTGAGGATGGATGAATGGCTTATTGGTGAGGATGGATGGCTTATTGGTGAGGATGGATGGCTTATTGGTGAGGATGGATGGCTTATTGGTGAGGATGGATGGCTTATTGGTGAGGATGGATGGCTTATTGGTGAGGATGGATGGCTTATTGGTGAGGATAGATGGATGGCTTATTGGTGAGGATGGATGGATGGCTTATTGGTGAGGATAGATGGATGGCTTATTGGTGAGGATGGATGAATGGCTTATTGTTCTTCTCTTTGTAGCTGTGTTTTCATTTTTACTGGTCAAGCAACAACTGAGCGAGCAAAATAAAACCTTTAGGTTGTACTCAATCTCTGAAAGTAGCAACTCTATTTCAGTCTGAGAAACGTTTGTTTTTCTTATCTTTGTTTGGTTGCGACGTTGTCTTTCATGGAACAGTGTTGTATTTCCCCACGGGCTTTAAAGGGATGATTTTGACCATATATGGTTAATTAGGGGCGTTTCTAAATGCAAATAGCCAAGGTCTTGTACAAGCACTTAAGGTTGAGAACAATTGGTATTTATCAATGGTTATCTCCTACCGGTGTGCATGTGATGCTCGTAGGATTGTTTGATAAATCACACTTTTTCTATGCGTACCAACATTTAAAAAATCTATTCGGAAGTATTTTAGAATGGTTTCAACACAATTATGATAAATGAGGCCCCAGAGCTGCTAGGCCCATCAAGGTTGCTAGGACCATCAGGGTTGCTAGGTGCATCAGGGTTGCTAGGTGCATCAGGGCTGCTAGGCCCATCAGGGTTGCTAGGTGCATCAGGGTTGCTAGATACATCAGGGTTGCTAGGTGCATCAGGGTTGCTAGATACATCAGGGTTGCTAGGTGCATCAGGGTTGCTAGGCACATCAGGGTTGCTAGGTGCATCAGGGTTGCTAGGGACATCAGGGCCATAGGGGGTTGCTAGGGCCATCAGGGTTGCTAGGTGCATCAGGGTTGCTAGGTGCATCAGGGTTGCTAGGTGCATCAGGGCTGCTAGGTGCATCAGGGTTGCTAGGGGCATCAGGTTTGCTAGGTGCATCAGGGCTGCTAGGTGCATCAGGGCTGCTAGGTGCATCAAGGTTGCTAGGTACATCAGGGCTGCTAGGTACATCAGGGTTGCTAGGTGCATCAGGGTTGCTAGGTACATCAGGGTTGCTAGGTGCATCAGGGTTGCTAGGTACATCAGGGTTGCTAGGTAAATCAGGGCTGCTAGGTACATCAGGGTTGCTAGGTGCATCAGGGTTGCTAGGTACATCAGGGTTGCTAGGTGCATCAGGGTTGCTAGGTGCATCAGGGTTGCTAGGTACATCAGGGTTGCTAGGTGCATCAGGGTTGCTAGGTGCATCAGGGTTGCTAGGTAAATCAGGGCTGCTAGGTACATCAGGGTTGCTAGGTGCATCAGGGTTGCTAGGTACATCAGGGTTGCTAGGTGCATCAGGGTTGCTAGGTACATCAGGGTTGCTAGGTAAATCAGGGCTGCTAGTCCAATCAGGGTTGCTAGGGACATTAGGGTTGCTAGGGACATCAGGGTTGCTAGGGCCATCAGGGTTGCTAGGGCCATCAGGGTTGCTAGGGCCATAGGGTTAGCTATGTAGAGGGGCACTGTGGACCATGTTGATCATTCCTTTATCTATCCACAATGCACTGCATGTGTTTATCCCCTGGTCATCTGTCCATGTATTCCTCCTTTATCCCCTGTCATCTATCCATGTATCCCCCCTCTATTCCCTGGTCATCTATCCATGTATCCCTCCTTTATCCCCTGGTCATCTATCCATGTATCGCTCTTTTATCCCCTGGTCATCTATCCATGTATCGCTCTTTTATCCCCTGGTCATCTATCCATGTATCCCTCCTCTATTCCCTGGTCCTCTATCCATGTATCCCTCCTCTATCCAGGTGTCTCACTGAGATCCGTTATAGCAACAAAACATTTCACCATGTCACTGGATTTAGTTAAAAGTTCGGTACAAAAAATACCAAAATGTCCTTACGTTGATTACTTTTTGCAAATCCAATCCGTTTTCCATGTTGATTTAATGTCATCGCATTGCTTTTTGTGGTTGGGTAGAGGGTAGCTATCACAGTGGGGAGTAGGGAGGGAGCCCTGGAGAAGAGGAAGAATCAGAACACACTCTGGTCACGTTGAAAGGATTCACAGGCCTTAAGACATATGGAGGACTATGGCAACTTCCTGTAACTATTAACTTTGGCACCGACTAGATCACACCCATGCGGAGAACCATGTACATTCTCAAGCTGGTGAATAACCAACGTTCCACGGAAAAGGCCACAGACAACTGACCAGTTCCAGTAGCTGTAAAAGTGGTGAGGAGGAATATTCTACTGAATCTCTACTGTATCCTATGGAGGGACATTCAGTTAAATTGTCTGGCAGCAGGTTTCCTTTCCTTTTTGTTTTGTTTGTTCATATACTGCATCTGAAATGGCACCCTGTCCTCTATATAGTGCACTGCTTTTGACC
The DNA here is from genome assembly GCF_016432855.1 of Salvelinus namaycush. Classification (NCBI taxonomy): domain Eukaryota; kingdom Metazoa; phylum Chordata; class Actinopteri; order Salmoniformes; family Salmonidae; genus Salvelinus; species Salvelinus namaycush. The sequence goes on from NC_052317.1 coordinate 37,307,985, forward strand.
TAACACCTATAAACCCTGGTCAAAAGTAGTGCACTGTATAGGGCACAGGGTGCTATTTCAGACACAGCCATCTTGAGAGGATTGACTCATCGGATTTGAATATGATCATAATCACCCGTGTTTTTATTTTGATAATTCTATTCTGTATTTTTAATTAGTTTTGTGAATATTCATGTGAGATCATAGCCGGATCAATCTGCTGATTAGGTGAGGTCATCATTATGACTCGGACGCTAGTGGTTAGATGGTAACGGCTAGAGGTACAGCTTAAAACAAGAGTCTTCTCACACACACACACACACACACACACACAGGCACGCACACACACACACAGGCACGGCGCACACACACACACACACACACACACACACACACACACACACACACACACACACAGGCACGGGCGCACACACACACACACACCAGCACGGGCGCACACACACACACACACACACACACACACAATAAATACTTTATCTGAATCCAAGAATGACTCAAATATTTCAAAGGTCTTTGTATACATGGACAGAGAAAGCTACCCATAATACCCACCGACACCGAGAGTGGTAAAACAGCTTAATGAAGTGTCTTTGCTGAGGGCTATAATAGTAGCGTAATGTTTATCTGTCTGTGTCGGGGCCTCTACATCTCTCGCTCCTCCTGTTATGTATTCTAGACTAGACTGCCGCATCACGTCGCTCACTGTGTCATTCATTACATCAGGCTGCCAATGCTTAAAGGAAAACTCTACCCAAAAACTAGATTTTGGTATTCGTTTCATTAGTCCAAAAAGATACTTTTTAGGGTGGAATTTCCCTTTAAATAGATAAGACAAACATACAGACAGACATGTTTTTCGGTGACATTTCACCTGAAAGAACAACTAAGATTATTGCACTGCACCAATGGCTTCTTCTTAGACTGACAGTGTGTGGGGAAAACGTCATGCTGCATTACATTTTTATGGGACTTCCTACGCTAGGCTAATGTCTGTGTTCAAAAGATAATTGGCATCTTTCTCATTCCCCCGCGTCCATTTGTGCTGTATCAGTTTCCGTCTCGTCTTTGAACTCCCATTTTGTTATTTTGCCTTTCCACTAAGCCGCTGTGTGATCTTCAGAAAGTAAGACTCATCCATTGCAATGCAGAACGCCAACCAAGCAGCAACAGTAGCAACTAGCAAAAAAACAAAATGGCCACCTATAGAGAACCACATCCTGCAAGGTCAAGAGAATCAAAGAGACTCCTTATCCTTCATCACACAGCCCACACAGTATAATGCATTCTTCTCGCTCTCTAACGTACCTCAGCCTACTGTTATTGCTTTAGGAGGGAGGATTTAATTGTATAGCTATTGGCCACGGCGATAACTATTGGCCACGGCGATAACTCATCTCCTCTAGTTGTATAAGGACGATCTCAATGGCGGATGTTTATTCACGGTAGTCCTTGATGGAGAGAGAGAACAGTTATAGACCCACCAGTTATAGACCCACAGGAGTAAAGAAAGGACAGTGGTGGAAAAAGTACCCAATTGTCATACTTGAGAAAAGTATATACATCAAAGTGTCTTTTTTTTAAGTCTGCTTAGTAAGTCCGCCAGATCAGAGGCAGTAGAGAGATGACAATGCGTTATATTGATATCTGTGTGAAATGGACCATTATTCTGTCTTGCCTGAGCATTTGACATGTACTGTAGGGTGTACTTTTTGGTGTCAGGGAAATTGTATGGGAGTAAAAAAATGACATTTTTTATTTAGGAATGTAGTGGAGTAAAAGTCAAAAAAATCTAAATCTAAATAGTCAGAAAGTTAAGTACAGATAGCACATAAAAAGACTTAAGTAGTACTTGAAAGTATTTTTACCACTGAGAAAGAGACTGACTGTAAGGGATCTTCTTGTTGGGAACACAAGGTGACGGTTCAGTCATTAGTACAACGTCTGAATGAATATGCAGCCACAGAGTTTCAGGGCGTAGGGGTTGAAAAGATCAACCTACTTGGTTAATTAACGCTAATCCACAAGGCTATGGAGCAGCCTTCTGTCTGGATGAACATGTTTGTGTTGTGTAACAGTATAACTTTAGTACGTCCCCTCGCCCCGACCTCGGGCGCGAACCAGGGACCCTCTGCACACATCAACAACTGACACCCACGAAGCGTCGTTACCCATCGCTCCACAAAAGACGCGGCCCTTGCAGAGCAAGGGGAAACCCTACTTCAGGTCTCAGAGCAAGTGACGTAACCGATTGAAATCCTATTAGCGCGTACCCGCTAACTAGCTAGCCATTTCACATCCGTTACAGTTGCAGCCTGCAGATGGAGGCAGGACACACAATACAACGTCTGAATGAATATGCAGCTCAGAGAGATTCAGAGGGTTGTTATTGTCAAAGAGAACAACTTCAATGACATACCTGGTTAAATAATGGCAATACATAGAGAAGTGGTAGCAGCCTTTCAGACGGTAGCGCAGCAGCACACAACATCTCAACGTACCTTTTAAATAAGATATAACACGTGTCTTGGTGACACTAGTATGGATTCTCCCCCCCCCCCCCCCACCCAGCCGCAAGGTTGTGCTTTTTTTCTACTCCGGCACTAGTTATCTGATTCAACTGTTCAGTTTATGAAACGCTCCAATCATGTCTTGCTACTGCTGTGATAGAAGAAAACACGTGAAATCTAGTGAGGGGCATTCTACCGTTTGCTTCAACTGTACGCTCTAAGTCAACACCAGAATTAAAAAAATATATATCCTAAATCCATTTAGTGCTTTTAATATTTCTGAATTCATAACAGCTTTTAAGTGTTCTAAACATCCTCTCGAGAAATGAAGAATTCTATATGTTATCAGCCTGAGGTATTCACAAGGACCTTTCCACTGTAAACGTGGCTGCTTTGCTGTTAATTGAAAGGTGTTTAGCGGTCATTGGGTTATTTCATTGCTCTAAACAACTTATATCTCACTGAAACACATTTCCTCCAGGTTGTAATATACAAAGCCTTTCGCTTTCAGAAAATTACTCAAATTATGTGCTGAATCTGTCTGCAAAATCGTAATCCAACTTTCTTGGAAACCGGAGGCTTGTATGTATTTTTGGTTCCAGGAACGGTTGTGACTGAGGAAAACATGAGTGATTTTAATCTGGTTCTTATTTATTTCAGTTCAATTCAGGGCTCAGACACAAACCAATCATCAAACAGCTTGACTCCTTACATTTCCCGGAGTTGACTTTCAGGGTGGTTCTCAATGCAGCGCAACAGCGCCATCTAGGAGACCGTTTGTGGAATTGCTGTATATGTCAGCAATTCCACAAACGGTTTTCTAGATGGCGCTGTTGCGCTGCATAGCTTTTTTTCTCACTTTACTCTAGCAGAGGTCTACATCACAAAAACCACAGCAATTTAGTTAAGTGAACACACGTTAATCGGATGTATTGATCAGCCATTAAAGCACTGGAAGGCAGATGAGTAAGACATGCTGATACTAAAGCACTGTGTGCAGTCTCTCTATCTTTATCCCTCTTACTGACAGTTGTGGCTGTTTCCTGTGATATATTGTTGTCCTCTACCTTCTTGCCCTTTGTGCTGTTGTCTGTGCCCAATAATGTTTGTACCCTGTTTTGTGCTGCTACCATGTTGTGTTGTTACCATGTTGTTGTCATGTGTTGCTGCCTTGCTATGTTGTTGTCTTAGGTCTCTCTTTATGTAGTGTTGTGTTGTCTCTCTTGTCGTGATGTGTGTTATTTCCTATATTTGTATTTAATTTATTTGTATTTTTATTCCCAGCCCCCGTCCCCGCAGGACACCTTTTGACTTGCCTAGTTAAATAAAGATTAAATAAAAAATATATCCCGACACTGACCACAAGCAGGCCTAGCTCATGAGGACCTGCTCAACAGTAGGGTTAGAACCAAAACCTGCACACACAGAGCTCCCCAGGAGAAGGGCCAGCCCTGCTTTAAGGCTACACAATGAAAGTGAATGTGTGCCCACTGTCCAGATACTCCACCAACTTCATCAGTGCTCCAACAAGATCTGGGACAGTCTCTCTCCCTCAGTGAACCCCCCATCGCTCTCTCTCCCTCAGTGAACCCCCATCTCTCTCTCTCTCCCTCAGTGAACCCCCCATCTCTCTCTCTCTCTCCCTCAGTGAACCCCCCATCGCTCTCTCTCCCTCAGTGAACCCCCCATCTCTCTCTCTCTCTCCCTCAGTGAACCCCCCATCGCTCTCTCTCCCTCAGTGAACCCCCCATCTCTCTCTCTCTCCCTCAGTGAACCCCCCATCTCTCTCTCTCCCTCAGTGAACCCCCCATCGCTCTCTCTCCCTCAGTGAACCCCCCATCGCTCTCTCTCTCCCTCAGTGAACCCCCCATCTCTCTCTCTCCCTCAGTGAACACCCCCATCACTCTCTCTCCCTCAGTGAACACCCCCATCGCTCTCTCTCCCTCAGTGAACCCCCCATCTCTCTCTCTCCCTCAGTGAACCCCCCAACTCTCTCTCTCTCTCCCTCCCTCAGTGAACCCCCCATCTCTCTCTCCCTCCCTCAGTGAACCCCCCATCTCTCTCTCTCCCTCCCTCAGTGAACCCCCCATCTCTCTCTCTCCCTCAGTGAACCCCCCAACTCTCTCTCTCTCTCTCCCTCAGTGAACCCCCATCTCTCTCCCTCCCTCGGTGAACCCTCCATCTCTCTCTCCCTCCCTCACTGAACCCCCCATCTCTCTCTCTCCCTCAGTGAACCACCCATCTCTCTCTCTCTCTCCCTCAGTGAACCCCCCATCTCTCTCTCTCTCTCTCTCTCTCGCCCTCCCTCAGTGAACCCCCCCCATCTCTCTCTCACCCTCCCTCAGTGAACTCCCCCATCTCTCTCTCACCCTCCCTCAGTGAACCCCCCATCTCTCTCTCTCTCGCCCTCCCTCAGTGAACCCCCCATCTCTCTCTCTCTCTCACCCTCCCTCAGTGAACACCTCCATCTCACCCTCCCTCAGTGAACCCCATCTCTCTCTCTCACCCTCCCTCAGTGAACCCCCATCTCTTTCGAGCCAAAATGAGCCCATTTGGTTTTGTGATAGAGGGATGAAGTGTCCTCCATCCTGGTGCCGTCTCCTTTATAGACTCTGCTGTCTACTTTATAAACACCATAGCAGCAGGATGGTGTCCAGTGTGAGTGTGTGGCACCGTCGTTACTAATTTATCCCATCTTTCTATACACTGTCCTGACAAGCCACCCTCGCCGCTTGTTCACTCGATATCGGTCATAAAAAATGTAGAGGAGGCAAGGCCACGGGGGGGGGTTACCCAACATATCGGGTTCCTCTTCCAAGATCCTATTACAGTTACTGCCACCTCTGCCATCAACCCAGAGCTGTGGGGACAGGACTTTGCTCTTGTTTTTCTATTTATTTGTATTGCCATTGGCTTTGTGATCCTATTTGAAGTGTGACAACAACAACGACAACAACAACATGACTTTTAGGATGGATATACTCCTTTATTTACTCTTGGTTGTTGACAAGGCTGTTTCTAAGAAAGGTGAGATTTTTCCATTGAATATATTTCTAGAACATTTGCCTCAGCAAATTCAGTTACAATGCTCACTGTGCCTTCGGGAAGTATTCAGACCACTTCACTTTTTCAAAAGATTTTACATTACAGCCTTATTCGAAAATAGATTTTTTTTAAATATATATATACATCAGCAATCTACACACAATACCCCATAATGACAAAGTGAAAAAAAAGAAGTTTTTAAATCTTTGCAAATGTGTTACAAATTAAAACCAGAAATACCTTATTTACATAAGTATTCAGATCCTTTGCTACGAGACTCGAAATTGAGGTCAGGTGCATCCTGTTTCCATTGATCATCCTTGAGATGTTTCTACAACTTGGTTAGAGTCCACCTGTGGTAAATTCAGTTGATTGGACATGATTTGGAAAGGCACACACCTGTCTATGTAAGGTCCCTCAGTTGACAGTGCATGTCAGAGCTAAAACCAAGCCATGAGGTCAAAGGAATTGTCCGTAGAGCTCCAAGACAGGATTGTGTCGAGGCACAGATCTGGGGAAGGGTACCAAAACATTTCTGCAGCATTGAAGGTCTCCCTCGGGGGAGAAGGGCCTTGGTCGGGGAGGTGACCAAGAACCTGATGGTCACTCTGACAGAGCTCTAGAGTTCCTCTGTGGAGATGGGAGAACCTTTCAGAAGGACAACCATCTCTGCAGCACTCCACCAATCAGGCCTTTATGGTAGAGTGGCCAGACTCCTCAGTAAAAGGCACATGACAGCCCGCTTGGAGTTTGCCAAATGGCCCCTAAAGACTCTCAGACCATGAGAAACAAGATTCTCTGGTCTGATGAAACCAAGATTGAACTCTTTGGCCTGAATGTCAAGTCTAGAAGAAACCTGGCACCATCCCTACGGTGAAGCATGGTGGTAGCAGCATCATGCTGTGGGGATATTTTTCAGGGACTGGGAGACTAGTTCGGATCGTGGCAAAGATGAACGGAGCAATGTACAGAGAGATCCTTGATGAAAACCTTCGGGACACGTCTCTGAATGTCTTTGAGTGGCCCAGCCAGAGCCCGGACTTGAACCCGATTGAACATTTCTGGAGAGACCTGTGCATCAACGCTCCCCATCCAACCCGACAGAGCTTGAGAGGATCTGCAGAGGAGAATGAGAGAAACTCCCCAAATACAGGTGTGGCAAGCTTGAAGCGTTCTTCCGAAGACTGAAGGCTGTAATCGCTGCCAAAGGTGCTTCAACAAAGTACTGAGTAAGGGGTCTGAATACTTATGTAAATGTTATTTTTTTATTTTTATAGATTTTGAAAAATGTATAAAAACCTGTTTTTCATTTGTCATTATGGGGTATTGTGATGTCATTATGGGGTATTGTGATGTCATTATGGGGTATTGTGTGGAGATGGATGAGGGGGAAAAAATCATTTAAATCCATTTTAGAATAAGGTTGTAACGTAACAATGTGTAAAAAGTCAAGGGGTCTGAATACTTTCTGAATGCACTGTCTATGTGTGTTGTAAGTAACTGTTGTTACTGATGTGTAAATTATAAACTAATACATAACAGGAAACTAATTACAAAACTTTTACAAAACCCTCTGTGAATCTACACTATATAAAAAATAATATGATCTATAAAACTACACCTTTTACTCCTCTACCTTATATTTCCAAGGGGTGAAATGTGGTGGGATCCTCTCTGCCTCTTCCGGCAACATCTCCAGCCCCAACTACCCAGGTCTGTACCCGTACAACATGGAGTGTGTGTGGCTGATTGTAGTGGCCGAGGGGTCCTCCGTCCTGCTCACCTTCCACGACTTTGAGTTGGAGTATCACGTCACCTGCTCCTACGACCACATCAAGATCTATAACGGTGTATCCGAGGATGAGGGAAACCTCCTGGGGACGTTCTGTGGTGTCATGTCCCCTCCTCAGTTCACCTCCTCCTGGAATGTTATGTCGATCATTTTCCACTCCGATCGTCATGTGACTCACAGAGGGTTCTCTGTGAGCTACAGGAAAGGTGAGCTTTAACTTTCTCGCACAGGATAAACAAAGCCATTGATATGCATGTATGGCTTTGCTGAGTACAGCCACTCAAACCTCACAGTACCCACAACAAGGAACAACACAAGGCAGGACCTTGAGTAGTTGGATCAGGTGTTTTAACTTAGAGCTGGGCTGGAACAAAAGCCTGCACACCCTGTCTCTCTCTCTCCCGCTAGATATGTGTGGTGGGGTCCTAACTGGTCTGTCTGGCATCATCTCCAGCCCCGGCTACAGTCCAGATACCCAGTACAGCAACAACGCTGACTGTTCCTGGACGGTCCATGTATCCAACCGCAGCGTGGTCAGTCTGGTCTTCCTCGACTTCCAGGTATGTTCTCTAACATGTAAAGACAATCGATGCATCTCAAATCGTACCCAATTTCATCTATATAGTTCACTACTTTGGGCCAGAGCCCGGGCACTATATGGGGAATAGGGAGCCAATTGGGATGCACATACTGTAAGTTTCTAAGTATCCCGAATGGGTCATAAATATGACGTGAAAAAATAAAAATGTAATTCATTCACTCCAGCTGGAGAACAACGAGGGCTGTAATTTTGACTTCGTGGCTCTCTTCGACGGCCCCACCGTCACTCACAGACACCTGGGGAACTACTGTGGAGGGGAGAAGCCTCCTAAAATTGTTACTACCTCCAATCAGCTGCTGGTGATGTTCAAGTCTGACTTCAACATCGGGGGACGAGGGTTCAAGGCTTACTACTACTCAGGTAGGTAGGATGCTGGAAGACGTATACTACCGGTTTACTGACCACTAAGTCACTCCCTCATGGCTGTCCTGTACTATACCGAGGCACATGGGGAGGGATTAAACTGTCCTGTACTATACTGAGGTCCATGGGGAGGGATTAAACTGTCCTGTACTATACCGAGGCACATGGGGAGGGATTAAACTGTCCTGTACTATACCGAGGTCCATGAGGAGGGATTAAACTGTCCTGTACTATACTGAGGTCCATGGGGAGGGATTAAACTGTCCTGTACTATACCGAGGCACATGGGGAGGGATTAAACTGTCCTGTACTATACTGAGGCACATGGGGAGGGATTAAACTGTCCTGTACTATACTGAGGTCCATGGGGAGGGATTAAACTGTCCTGTACTATACTGAGGCACATGGGGAGGGATTAAACTGTCCTGTACTATACTGAGGTCCATGGGGAGGGATTAAACTGTCCTGTACTATACTGAGGCACATGGGGAGGGATTAAACTGTCCTGTACTATACTGAGGTCCATGGGGAGGGATTAAACTGTCCTGTACTATACTGAGGCACATGGGGAGGGATTAAACTGTCCTGTACTATACTGAGGTCCATGGGGAGGGATTAAACTGTCCTGTACTATACTGAGGCACATGGGGAGGGATTAAACTGTCCTGTACTATACTGAGGTCCATGGGGAGGGATTAAACAGTCCTGTACTATACTGAGGCACATGGGGAGGGATTAAACTGTCCTGTACTATACTGAGGTCCATGGGGAGGGATTAAACTGTCCTGTACTATACTGAGGTCCATGGGGAGGGATTAAACTGTCCTGTACTATACTGAGGTCCATGGGGAGGGATTAACTGTCCTGTACTATACTGAGGTCCATGGGGAGGATTAAACTCTCCTGTACTATACTGAGGTCCATGGGGAGGGATTACACATGGGGAGGGATTAAACTGTCCTGTACTATACTGAGGTCCATGGGGAGGGATTAAACATGGGGAGGGATTACACTGTCCTGTACTATACTGAGGTCCATGGGGAGGGATTAAACATGGGGAGGGATTAAACTGTTCTGTACTATACTGAGGTCCATGGGGAGGGATTAAACATGGGGAGGGATTAAACTGTTCTGTACTATACTGAGGTCCATGGGGAGGGATTAAACTGTGCTGTACTATACTGAGGTCCATGGGGAGGGATTAAACTGTCCTGTACTATATTGAGGTCCATGGGGAGGGATTAAACTGTCCTGTACTATACTGAGGTCCATGGGGAGGGATTAAACTGTCCTGTACTATACTGAGGTCCATGGGGAGGGATTAAACTGTCCTGTATTATACTGAGGTCCATGGGAAGGGATTAACTGTCCTGTACTATACTGAGGTCCATGGGGAGGATTAAATTGTCCTGTACTATAAGGAGGTCCATGGGGAGGGATTAAATATGGGGAGGGATTAAACTGTCCTGTACTATACTGAGGTCCATGGGGAGGGATTAAACATGGGGAGGGATTAAACTGTTCTGTACTATACTGAGGTCCATGGGGAGGGATTAAACATGGGGAGGGATTAAACTGTTCTGTACTATACTGAGGTCCATGGGGAGGGATTAAACTGTCCTGTACTATACCGAGGCACATGGGGAGGGATTAAACTGTCCTGTACTATACTGAGGCACATGGGGAGGGATTAAACTGTCCTGTACTATACTGAGGTCCATGGGGAGGGATTAAACTGTCCTGTACTATACTGAGGCACATGGGGAGGGATTAAACTGTCCTGTACTATACTGAGGTCCATGGGGAGGGATTAAACTGTCCTGTACTATACTGAGGCACATGGGGAGGGATTAAACTGTCCTGTACTATACTGAGGTCCATGGGGAGGGATTAAACTGTCCTGTACTATACTGAGGCACATGGGGAGGGATTAAACTGTCCTGTACTATACTGAGGTCCATGGGGAGGGATTAAACTGTCCTGTACTATACTGAGGCACATGGGGAGGGATTAAACTGTCCTGTACTATACTGAGGTCCATGGGGAGGGATTAAACTGTCCTGTATTATACTGAGGCACATGGGGAGGGATTAAACTGTCCTGTACTATACTGAGGTCCATGGGGAGGGATTAAACTGTCCTGTACTATACTGAGGCACATGGGGAGGGATTAAACTGTCCTGTACTATACTGAGGCACATGGGGAGGGATTAAACTGTCCTGTACTATACTGAGGTCCATGGGGAGGGATTAAACAGTCCTGTACTATACTGAGGCACATGGGGAGGGATTAAACTGTCCTGTACTATACTGAGGTCCATGGGGAGGGATTAAACTGTCTTAAACTGTCCTGTACTATACTGAGGTACATGGGGAGGGATTCAACTGTCCTGTACTATATTGAGGCACATGGGGAGGGATTCAACTGTCCTGTACTATACTGAGGTCCATGGGGAGGGATTAAACTGTCCTGTACTATACTGAGGTCCATGGGGAGGGATTAAACTGTCCTGTACTATACTGAGGTCCATGGGGAGGGATTAACTGTCCTGTACTATACTGAGGTCCATGGGGAGGATTAAACTGTCCTGTACTATACTGAGGTCCATGGGGAGGGATTACACATGGGGAGGGATTAAACTGTCCTGTACTATACTGAGGTCCATGGGGAGGGATTAAACATGGGGAGGGATTACACTGTCCTGTACTATACTGAGGTCCATGGGGAGGGATTAAACATGGGGAGGGATTAAACTGTTCTGTACTATACTGAGGTCCATGGGGAGGGATTAAACATGGGGAGGGATTAAACTGTTCTGTACTATACTGAGGTCCATGGGGAGGGATTAAACTGTGCTGTACTATACTGAGGTCCATGGGGAGGGATTAAACTGTCCTGTACTATATTGAGGTCCATGGGGAGGGATTAAACTGTCCTGTACTATACTGAGGTCCATGGGGAGGGATTAAACTGTCCTGTATTATACTGAGGTCCATGGGAAGGGATTAACTGTCCTGTACTATACTGAGGTCCATGGGGAGGATTAAATTGTCCTGTACTATACTGAGGTCCATGGGGAGGGATTAAATATGGGGAGGGATTAAACTGTCCTGTACTATACTGAGGTCCATGGGGAGGGATTAAACTGTTCTGTACTATACTGAGGTCCATGGGGAGGGATTAAACATGGGGAGGGATTAAACTGTTCTGTACTATACTGAGGTCCATGGGGAGGGATTAAACTGTCCTGTACTATACTGAGGTCCATGGGGAGGGATTAAACTGTCCTGTACTATACTGAGGTCCATGGGGAGGGATTAAACTGTCCTGTACTATACTGAGGTCCATGAGGAGGGATTAAACTGTCCTGTACTATTCTGAGGTCCATGGGGAGGGATTAAACTGTCCTGTACTATACTGAGGTCCATGGGGAGGGATTAAACTGTCCTGTACTATACCGAGGTCCATGTGGAGGGATTAAACTGTCCTGTACTATACTGAGGTCCATGGGGAGGGATTAAACTGTCCTGTACTATACTGAGGTCCATGGGGAGGGATTAAACTGTCCTGTACTATACTGAGGTCCATGGGGAGGGATTAAACTGTCCTGTACTATACTGAGGTCCATGGGGAGGGATTAAACTGCACATTCACTGACACCAGGACTGTGTTCAGTAGAGAGTAAATGTTTTGAAAAGCTGAACCTATTCAATAACAACACATTTTTTGTTACATTTTGGCTACTGTGTGACCTACTTAAAGACAACCCTGTTTTCCCTCATATGTCCATCTGTCTGACAGGTGAATGCCAGCAGGTGCTGTCTGTACCAAGTGCGAATTTCACCAGCCCCCACTACCCTAACATCTACCCAAACAACATCAACTGTCACTGGACCATCAACCTGGCCGGGGGCTACCGCATCAAACTGTTCTTCAACGCTATAGAGCTAGAGGACAGGAACAGCCTATCAGACGAGTGTGACTATGACTCTGTAGCGGTGCATGATGGGAGCAGGGAGACAGCCCCGTTGCTAGGGCGATGGTGTGGCTCGGAACAACCCGGGTCTTTGATCTCTAAGAGCAACAACATGCTGGTGGTCCTCAGTACAGACAGGAACTATGCTTATAAAGGGTTCTCTGCTTCCTATGTAGGAGGTGAGTGTCTGAACTGAAGTACGGCTGGCCGAAAGTTATCCAAACTATCAACTTTACACTTATTTAATCATTCAAGAGACAAATGCAATTACAAACGTGTGTGTGTGTGTGTGTGTGTTCGTGCTTGTGTTATGTCTCCACCTCAATCCCAGTGGTACCAGTTAACATCAGCTGTACGAGGACAGAGTTTACCATCCACATCTCCCAGCAGTCACTGCCTGGGCTGGAACGTGAGAGTATCTATCTGGGGGACCGCTCCTGTACCGCCCAGCTGACACCTACCACCTATAAGATACTGGCACGCTTCGAAAAATGTGGCACTGCAGGCCAGGTAACTAACTACCCACTGGTTGATTCAAATTGTTTCCATTTGAATTCAATTACATTGAGCCAACGTGGAATAGACGTTGAATTGTCATCTGTGCCTAGTGGGTAGCCACTGGCATGATGATGACGCCAGTTTATAGCGGTTTAATTTTTCTTCTTAATTTGTCCATTTTATTGAAGCGACAGGACAGTGTATATGTGAATTGAGGATACTAGAGGATGTGACAAAATAACAGTGGGACTGGGATTTGATCCCACACGGTCACAAGCATATGTTGTCTGATTGTTGTCCATCTGTATAACCCTGACCCTTAACCTCTAACCCCTGACCAGCCACGGCGTAACATCACCATGCTGGTGAACACGCTCTACATCGACTTCTCCGACGGGAAGGGGCGGAGCATCCAGGAGTATGAGGTACAGTGCGACGCCCAGCGCAAGATGGCCACCATTCACATTGTCTCAGCCGAGGAGCGCCAGAAGATGAACGAGCTGGCCCGACGCCAAGCAGAGGGGTCCGGGGGAGGTGGAGGGAAGGAGGCAGACCCAGAGCCTCACGACCCCAGTGATATAGTGTTTATTAGCATCTGTGTGCTGGCTGTTGTACTGATGGTGATTGCTGTAATCTGGCTGGTACTGCTTTAGTAGAGATGGGGGTAAGAGGAGGGAGAAGAGAGCAGAGGTGGGCGATGCAGTCTGTGAGCCAGGACACGTTGAGGTTTATAATGAAAACTGACAGATTTATTTTTGTAATAAAATGACTATATTGCTCATTTCAATTGTACCAAAACAATTATTTAATATTGTCACCACTCTTGACATAACGACATTCAATAAAAACACAGGCAGAGATCAACATTTGATTTATTTAAATATATAAAATCTAAGATGAATACAAAACGGCTCAATTAAAAGATGAATGACCGTGTGCTCCATTGTCTTTCACCATTTTGGAAAAAGGCACCAGTCCAGATTAATGACCGTGTGCTCCACTGTCTTTCACCATTTTCGAAAAAGGCACCAGTCCAGATTAATGACCGTGTGCTCCACTGTCTTTCACCATTTTCAAAAAAGGCACCAGTCCAGTAAAAATATTTGCCAGAATGTCCCAGGTTTCCACACAGGCGTTTGGGGCTGAGGGGCAAGCTTCTTCTTCTTCTTGTGATTAGAGACCAGCTTTTTTATTTTTAAAGCACCAGTCCAGAAACAACTGGTATGTCGCAGTCTTCCTTTGCAGCAGGTCTCATGGGTCTGGGCTTAGCTACCAACATATTTGAGTAGATCCATTTGAGCAAAGTGAGGCTCAGAATCCACCCCATCTTGATCACAGATTTTATGGTAGAACCCTTTCACCCACAAATAACCCTTTTAGATATTCATTTTCCATAGAGAAGGTTCTGAACAGAGTGCATTTACTTCTTGTGGGTGGACACCAGCTGGTTTACTGGGATCTTACTCTCCTTGACTTGACCCCTGACCTCTGGCTGGTGTTTGAGGGCGAAGACCAGCTTCCTGATAGTCCGTCTGTAGGATCCACTGACCAGCCGAGAACTCTGGTGGAACACCTCTCTCTCTATGTTCTCCACCAGACCACTGTCTGTCTGATAGATCACATACAAGGAGAGGAAAATTACTATATTGTCCAATGTTCTAGAATGTCCAACAGAAATTGGTGTTCTGTGAGTATGTGTTCTGTGTATGTGTTCTCCCAAAGACAGAGCAAGAGACACCGAGACAGAGGGAGAGACCGAGGGATAGAGCGAAAGACACTGAGACAGAGAGAGCGAGACAGAGAAAGGGAGACAGCGAGAGATGGGTGTATTGACAATCCCAGCACACAGTAAAAGCCCTCTCACCTCCGCTCCCAGAGCTTCAGACAGCATTCTCCTGGCGTTGTTCCTCAGTCCCTCAGTCTGCTTGTCACAGCGTACTTCTATGGAGGGCTTGTTGGAGTGCTCTTCAATGAAGCGCCTCCATACAGTGTACACTTCAGCCGCTAGGGAACTGACCTCAGGGTCGGGGTGATGCTTACGCATCTTGTTAACAGTGTGGCCTAAGAGGGAAAGAGACGAGAGGAGTTATCTGTGAGTTGGTGTGTACACTGTATTTGTGTACCAGAATGAGATGAGCTGAACATAGAAGACAAACTTTTAACAGGTGTAGGTTTTTAGGAAATTAATTAATACACTACTAGACTGTTTTAATAGATGAAGTGAATGGCAAGGGAAGGGAAGCAATACCATGATCCAAGTTCACAGACAGTGTGCTAAAAGAGAACTAAAGAATGACTCTCCTTCCAGTTTGTGTGATTACCTCAAGTGAAGCGTCCCAATGGCAACAGGGTTGTTGGACATTTCCCTTACCTATTCTGGTTGACTTGAGCACCTCCTTGGACGGCATCTTCTTGTTGAGCTCTGCCAGGGCTAGTAGCAGATTCTCCTTGGTCTGACCAGGCAGTTCCAGCATGGACTTGTACCTTTCAATGTCCTCAATCACCACCACTCTCTGGTACGATAGGAAGACAGATCATAGATGTATTATGTACACATGCTTATTAGGCAGCACTAAGTGCACAATATCATATCATGTTTGACTTGAGAAGCGGTTGGTAACAGACACTTACGCGTAGAGACTCAATAGTTGCTTGTCGATACACCTTTTCTTTACCCTTCGTTTCCTTGGGTACTTCCCCGTTTGGTAGACGCACCAGGAATTTGTCCATTTTCCAAGGTGTCTTGGATTTATTTATGGATGGGGGGGACCGATCATCGATATAGTATTTTATTTGTAATCATTATTAAGAGTTCGTAAACGAACAGAGAAAACAACTCTTCAAAATACTTATTCTCCTGCGAAGAAAGCGCGTTTGTTTTTGTTCGGTTGACAAGCGTCTTAACTAAGCGGCGCGAGTTCACGTACTACCTACCGGTAGATCGATTTCAGTGGCATTGACAATGCGTAAATAGCTCCAAATTCAGGGTGTTTTCTAGTATTATCCCCGTATGGTGTAAAATAAAAACGCCTCAAGAAGATTGGTGGACTTTTCTTTTCTCTTTGAAATCTGCGCCGCTAGGGACTAGTTGTAACATCCACGAGCCAGCCATCCCGAATCATGATTTTATTCTCGCGAGATTTTCACGAACGAGGAAGAAGAAGGAGGAATCGCTTGTTGTTTGTTGGGATTTTCGCAGCAGGCTAAAATGGGGACATTGAAGTCCTTTAGTGTGTTAGTGAGTCTGTGCTTCGTGCTCGCATACACCTCGGCAATCGCCGATGTTTTTGATGGAGTTTTGGGAAATACTGCGTCTTGCCATAAGACATGTCAAATGACTTACAGTTTGCACACATATCCTCGGGTGAGTTGCTGCAAGCTAGCTTGTAATGTTAGCCGTTTTGCTAGCTAAGCAAGTCTACTGACGGTATACCGAAAAACTGGATAAGCTAAACTGTCATTCAGCAACCGAAAAGGTACTCTGTGGCACCTACAATATATTGAGCTGTTGAAGACTTCTGTCCTGTGCATGGCAATAATGAGTGATTCAGATTGGAGGTGCCGAGTGGGCTTTTTTTTCCCCTCGATTGTTTGTAACTTAACGTTACATTTTTGGAAAGTACATAGCGACGGTGACGGGAGTAACGTTAAATGTAGATTACAGTAGTTGCTCAGCGAAACGAACGTACTTTGACGTAACGCTTGCAGAGCTGGGGAATGGGAGTTTGAATCGGAGCTTTCTGAGCGTTAAAGAGCACAAAGATACTGGTTCAGTCCTGTTCATGACTGTGTTCGTTTGTGTTGTAGGAGGAGGAACTGTACGCCTGCCAGAGAGGCTGTCGCCTGTTCTCCATTTGCCAGTTCGTGGGCGACAGCGAGGATCTGAACCAAACTAAAGTCGAGTGTGACTCCAGTAAGATTCTTATGCAATGTCTTCAAAACAGATAGTACTAGTCATGTTGCAAGCTAAGTACATAGACTCATGTGCAGAAAACAGATAATATTGTAAAGGCTGTTTTCAGTTGAACCAAAAGGTTTATTACAAGAATTCTGGGTAAAAGAAAGCAGAAGCAAATAAAATGTCTAACGGGCCTCATGGAAATATATTATATATTCTAATCAGAAAGTGCCAAATGTTCTCTAAACATCAGCTTGAGAGGCTTGTAGGAAGTCAAAACAAAAGACAGTGACTTTTCAAGCTGCTACAGAATCAGTGTTCGTAATGTCATCAATACAATAATAATCAGGGTGTCCTTGTAGAAGAATCTAAACATTTAAAAAAAAGTCATGGCTTGGGGGGGCCGCATTGATTTTGTTATCATCTTAGTTACTCAGATAGCATAAGAACACGGCATAAGCCATAACAAAATGTTTAGAATTGCAGGAAATTAGCTTTAAAACTGTACAATTCTCTCTGCCCCCCCCCAAAATGTGTCTGGGCCAAGAGGACAGAACAACATAGTGACAAGTTACAACGTACACTGAGTATACCAAACATTAGGAACACCTTTCCTAAAATTGAATTGCACCCCCTTTTTACCCTCAGAACAGCTTCAATCGATTTGAATTCGTCATGATATTCCCAATCATGTGTCCTTGCAATCTGCAATATGTCTGACTAAATTATAGAAGATCACCTATACAGTTCTTAATAAAAATTTGTTAAAATTACATCATTTAGACAGTCTTCTGGTTCCACGAGACGAGTGTTATCTGTTCTGTCTGTAACCTGTTTATTTTTTTATGTTTTTACTTCCTGATTCTCCCCCAGCTTGTCATGAAGCATACAGCCAGTCAGAGGAGCAGTATGCCTGCAACCTGGGCTGCCAGAGTCAGCTACCGTTTGCTGAGCAAAGACAAGAGCAGGTAGTGTTCTACCTGCTGCCATTGTTTTGTTGAAGACTGATATTGACAACATAAATATTGTTGGTGAACTGGGTGATATGTAGGAAAATAGACTGGAGACAGCCTATTGGAATAGAAATGTTGTTAACCAAGTGTGTGTGAGGAGCCTGGTCCCATATCTGTTTGTGCTGTATAGCCAAGTCCTGCACCATTGACAATAACATTTGTCAAGAAAGCACAAACATTGCCTGGTCCCAGATATGTGATTCCTACCTGACCCCATAATACTATCATCCTCCAGTTACTGGCCATGATGCCCCGTATCCACCTGCTGTACCCTTTGACTCTGGTGAGAGGGTTCTGGGATGATGTCATGAGTCAGGCCCACAGCTTGATCTCCTCCTCTTGGACCTTCTACCTCCAGGCTGACGACGGGAAGCTGGTCATCTTCCAGGTAGTGTTTTTTTTTTGTGGGAGCAACTTCAACCCTATTCATCCACAGTGGCACTCCTTTAGGATTTGTTTTTCACTTCCTGTTGCACATAGCCACTAATGGAAATTGAGTAGGTATTTTTAAAATTGTATTTAACCTTTTATTTAACTAGGCAAGTCATAAACATAAGTTACCAAACAATTTACCTTTTATCAAAGTAATTGTTGTGTAACTTGAGTATGTCATTTTGTTTTTTTGACAGACTGAACCACAGATCCAGTTCATTCCTGCGTTTGAGCTCCAGAAAGAGGAAGTCAGGGGAGAACCACAGAAGAGATGTAAATCCTCTTTATCATATTCAGAGTTACTAGCCAGCTACCACCCGGTACTCTACCCTGAACCTTAGAGACTGCTGCCCTATGTACATATACCCTGAGTGAACAAAACATTAGGACACCTTCCTAATATTGAGTTGCACTCCCTTAAGATCATCCTCAATTCATCGGTGCATGGACACCACAATGTGTCGAAAGCGTTCTACAGGGATGCTGGCCCATGTTGATTCCAATGCTTCCCGCAGTTGAATCAAGCTTGTTGGATGTCCTTTGTGTGGTGGACCATTGTTGATACACACAGGAAACAAGTGACATCAATAAGGGATCGTAGCTTTCACCTAGTCAGTCTGTTATGAAAAGAGCAGGTGTTCCTAATGTGTTGTACACTCAGTGTACATGTACATAGTCATTGGACACAAGTCACTTGAATAATGTTTACATACTGTTTTACCCACTTCATATGTATACTGTATTCTAGTCAAGGCTCTTCCTATATAGTTACTGCTGTACACACCTTTTTTCTATTAATATACTGTCTATACACATCATTATATATAACTATATCATGAACGAAAGTAGGTGGACGCCTACTTGTTGAACATCTCATCCCAGAATCATGGGTATAAATATGGAGTGGGTCCCACCTTTTCTGCTATAACAGCCTCCACTCTTCTGGGAAGGCTTTCCACTAGAGGTTGGAATATTGCTGCATATATACACCTCTTCAAATTAGTGGATTCGGCTATTTAAGCCACACCCGTTGCTGACAGGTGTATAAAATCGAGCACACAGCCATGCAATCTCCATAGACAAACATTGGCCTTACTGAATAGTATGTTCTGGACTGACATTGCTTGTTTCTTAATTTTGGGGATTTGTGTGTATTGTTATGTATGCTGCACTGTTGGTGCTAGAAACATAAGCATTTCACTTCACCTGCGATAACATCTGCAAAATATGTGTACGCTGCTGATAAAATTTGATGAAAAAAATATATATATTTATCAAATTGACAAACTGGGGGAAAAAACTAAATGCTGTGAGTGTGCATTTAGGATTTACGTATGAACTTTTACACAATCACAATGTTTACTGTGTAATGCAAAAAAAATAAAAAAATGGAAACATGTCCATCTCTCCCGCTCCAGATCCTGGCCTTGGTAGCCCGGTGTACAAGGACTACCAGCGTAGTTTCGTCCAGGAGAGGGACAGGGACATGTATGTGGACCGCAGCATCAATGAGGACGACTACAACCTCTTCAGTTGTCTCTCCAGGTCAGTTACAGAAGGACACGTCTTCTACGCAAACTATTAGGTTTAGATGGTAGGTTTATCAGGCAATACAGCTGAGGAAGCAGGAGGCAAAGGTCGGGGTGCTAAAATATGTAAAGAAGGAATTGTTTGGGAAAAACACTGAGCTCCTGATTTGAATGACTCATTGATGTGTATCTGACATCCCTCTCTCCTCTCTAGGAACCCCTGGCTCCCAGGCTGGATCTTGACCACCACTCTGATCCTGTCTATTCTGGTTCTCATCTGGATCTGCTGTGCTACTGTGGCGACCGCTGTTGACCAATATGTCCCAGCTGAGGTAACTCTTCAAAAATATGAAGGAATATTCTAAAATCCCACAAGTCTTTGCATAAATGCAAAAAAAAATAAAGGGACTATCTTAGCAACGCCACTGGTCCCATGAATCCCACTTAACCTGGGTACAGATGTCAGATCTTAATTTGACCCGTTTCAGGAGGAAAATAATCCTGCAGCAGGAGGATTCGATTGAATGTTTAGAATCGCCACCAGGGGGCGGCTGGCAGAGGTGTTTGTAGGCTATACAATGCAGTACTGTACCATAGTTTCTAAACCCAGGGGCGCAACATAGCGAGACTTCCAGGAACGCTTGTGAAACAAACCAGGCAGAACACGCCAGGGTTTGGTGTTTGAGATGTAAATGAGAGAAGTTATTTTTTATTATTCGTTAATTTTTTCAAAATTTTAAAGGCGCAACCTAGATTTGAGCCAATTTCTTAAGTAGTTGAACATGTTATTATTCAAACCTCGTGGAAGTGACAAACTGACACTGTATCCCATAATTACTAAAATACACAGGTAGGTTATGCTACAGTTAACACCATCTGCTATAAAATTCACTCACTTTAGGCAACGTCATTCAAAACACCAATGTAGGCTATTTTAAACGACACTATAATTCAACAAGATCTAAAGGCATATCCCCATGAAACTGACTGACGTCAAATGGTTACTATGCAGATGTTGAATAATTATCATTCACGGTTGAATGTGGTGGTGTTTTTGTCTTACAGTAGATCTGGAGCTTCCCGAAGCTTCACGTGCAGATCACGTTACGCTCGTGTATGTTCTCTTCGTAGAGAACAGGCTACTCAGACGAATGGTGCCTATGCTGTTTGGTGGAATACTGAGACGGTTGCGAATACTGAGACGGTTGCGAATACTGAGACGGTTGCGAATACTGAGACGGTTGCGAATACTGAGACGGTTGCGAATACTGAGACGGTTGCGAATACTGAGACGGTTGTGATCTTGCAGACATTGATTCAGCTTTGATCAAACATATATTAAACGAGCACCATTCGTCTGAGTAGCCTGTTCTCTACGCAGAGAACATACACATGAGCGTAACGTGATCCGCACGTGAAGCTTCGGTGAAGCTCCAGATCTTTTAATCCAGCGGACTAAACATCCCCAGAAAGTTGGATTCGCAGCCATAGCCTAAAATCAGTTTCTGGTACGGTCATTTATTTCCAAGATCGGGGGTAAAATATCCCTGGACTGCCCGTATTTGAAATGTGTTAATAAATCTAGTCAATCGGGGGGATTAAGTTATTTGTGCCAGAAGGGCGAGGGTCGGAATCGAACCTTCACCGTCACGGATGTGTGCTGAAGGCAGCTCGGGTTGAATTTAATCATTCTAATTCCCTTCTCCCCTCTGCCAATTCGCCATTCTCCGAAGCACCTCCTCACTCACATGGCTCTCTCTCAGATATCTTAATTCTTATTCGCCAATGTCCGTCACGTGATCGGGGTCCTTCTCACAGGCATCTCAGCTCTGAAGTAGGCTACAAGTGAAGACCGACACATCGGGGACGTAACTGTGTGAAATTCCAAGGCACATATTGAAGATATTAGAAGAACTGTCTAAAGCCTCTCCTATCCCCCCCTATATCAATCTCTTATCCCCCCTATATCAATCTCTTATTCCCCCCCTATATCAATCTCCTATCCCCCAATAGTACAAAAGTTTACCTATTCTGTTGGTCAACTTGTCCTTCTGTGTGAGAAATGAACATTCCAAACATAGTCTGGGACAGTTGTGGGATGTGATAGATCCCAAATTAATACAACCACTAGCATAATTATTATTTTTTAAGCAACGAGGCTACTAACGCAATAGATCAAAATGTTGATAAACTATTAGGCTATTTCTTCACATTTATAAGCGCAGCAATGTGCACATGGTAGTAGGCTATAACCGCGACTGTTACAAAATGCAATCAATTAGCAGGATAACACTGTTCTCAAATGCTATCATTCATGTAATAATGCTTTATTATAAAGGTGCAATTTTTTTAACAGTGAAAATTGTCTTAACTCACGCTATGTATGCCAGTCAGGCTCTACACCGGTTGTAAAGTTATTTGGCAACTTTAGTTGTGATACAAACCTTATCAAAACATATATAAGCCTTGGCTAGGCTACATGAGGTGTGCGACTATGATTTTTGAAAAAGTCCCCAAAAAAAGGCATGCACTGTTTCTTGCCTTACTGCACAGAAGCTGGGAGTCATTCACAAGTGATATTGTCACCCATCAGACTTCTTGATTTAATCTTGTCTTTATAAATACTAAATAATATACTGTATGTGAAATTAGTTTTGATTTAGAATGGACCGTTATCATTCACCTGTCTCCGAACAGGCAGGGGGGGAAAATACATGTAATCTATGCACTTAAATAGCGAATGGAAGACGCTTCTCCTGTGGTTCATTTTCATGCCAGCTAGGTAGGCTATAATACACCTGTTGTAAAGTAACGCTTAATAAAATTGTATTTGTCACATGCGCCGAATACAACAGGTGTAGACGTTACCATGAAATGCTTAACTACAAGCCCTTAACCAACAATGCAGTTTTAAGAAAATAGAATTAAGAAAATATTTACTAAAATAAAATTGAAAAAAGTTAACAGCTATTTGGTTAATTATTTATCAGTCTTATGGCTTGAGGGTAGAAGCTGTTCAGGGTCCTGTTGGTTCAACTGACTGGTTGTAGTGAAATGGTACTTAACCGTGGTTTATTAACACATGTTAGCAATCAAGACGGAACCAAAGTCTCCCTATCAATATTGAAAATCCAACTTTTACGTCTTTTGTCTTTGTAGAAACTGAGTATCTATGGAGACATGGAGTACGCCAAGGACCAGAAACTGCTGACCCCTTACCCAGCATCCTCTCTGGTCATCATCACCTCTGGGCAGGAGGAGGAGGCTGGACCCCTCCCTTCCAAAGTTAACCTGGACCAGTCCAATATCTAAACATCTAGGGTGTCAAACCAGCTAGCCTGGGTACCAGTCTGTTTGTGCTATCTTTCCACTTCTTGCCACTCCTAGACTGGCAAGGATTGACATAACACAAACCGATCTTTACCCAGGCTACAAACCAACAGGGGGGAGGATGATGATTAAGAGTAGAAGGACTTTTTATGGAGATTTTCAAGACTACGATTAATCTGGGTCCAGACTAGTGAATTGAAACATGATTGAGGAAGGAAATCTAAGAAGATTACTGAAAAAGCATGCTAAATTGGGTATCCATTGAAAGGGGTGATCTTCAGTCCAGGAGTAGGTTTAATCTGGATCTGCAAACTGAAGCTGGACCTTTTTTTGTTTTGTTTGTTTGTTTGTTTAGAAAGCCCAAGTCAGTCTTACTTTTTCACACTGTTAGAACCTGTTTTAGTCAAACTGCTTCCAGCACATTTTTAATTTTTTTTTGTATTGGCTGTTGTCTTGTTCCTCTCTCAAGCTCTAGAGATTGGCACAAGAATTGGGGGGTGTTAATTGTTGTTCTGTGAATTGGCATAAAGTGAGGCACTATCACAACGATGGCAGCGCAGTTACATTAGCTTATTTTAAAGACGTTCTTTGTTGGTGTGTGTATTCCAGACTCTCATTTGATGTTTTATTGAATAATTCTTTTGTTGTTTGAATTCTCTTAATGAGTCCCCAATGGCCCCCTATTCCCTAGATAGTGTTGTCAAGAAATACTGCACTATAAAGGGAGTAGGGGGGCCTTTGGGGATGTAGCACAAGTTTTTTGTGCCGGTTTCATTTAGAACATAGAAACCCTAAATACATTTTGGTGAAATTACACGGGTCAGTAACGGGCTATGTGCATCTACTATTACCGCTGTATCTATCCCTTTCACTTATTGTGGTCGTGTTTAATCTGTAGTGGTTGGATGGAGGTTTTCTGTTTTATAAGCAGCCCTTTGTCACAACAGAGATTGTTTAAAATATTATACAATAACGCTGAAATGTGACTTGAGATTTGCTTTAGACATGACAGCGCTGTGGGTAGTTGTAACTTTACTTTTCTCCTGATGAGGAATGGTTTTGAAATAAACAAGATTGAGTCAAGCGGCTGTTTGTCTATATGTTATTTTGACAGTGATACTTCAAATAGTTTAACTTGTAGTCATGTTTACCATATTGACCATTAGGTCCTAAATCCTCTAAATCACAGCAACATGGCAAAAGGAGAACTTTGGAAGGAAGGGGTGTAAGTATCCAAGAAGTACCTGCGTCACCCACAAATGATTTCCCTGTCCTCCTCCCTCTCTCTCTCTCTCCACTCTCATTAGTCTGGTCCTCCCTCCCTCCTCCTCCTCCCTCCTTATAACGCACTGTTTTAAGGGAAGAAGGGAAACGAAGTCTATCGACAATCAACGATTGAGTATCTATAGGGACGTTTGAGCTCCAGAAAGAGGAAAGTAAGGGGGAATCACAGTTTATATTTTTATTTAACCTTTAACTAGGCAAGTCAGTTAAGAACAAATTCTTATTTACAATGATGGTCTACTGAGGAACAGTGGGTTAACTGCCTTGTTCAGGGGCAGAAAGACAGATTTTTTTTTTTACGTTGTCAGCTCGGAGATTCGATCAAGCAACCTTTCGGTTACTGACCCAACACTCTAACCACTAGGCTACCTGCTCGTAAGGCCTCACTGTACCATTGTCCACACAAGATCAGAGACATTATCTAATAAATCATGACACAATGTTGTATTGCAATAATTTGGATTTACTTAGTATGAAGTGAAACACAATTTTGATTAAAACGTTTCCATCTCCTACCACAGTTCCAGGCTTGAGCAGCCGGTGTACAAGGACTACCAGCTTAGTTTTGTCCAGGAGAGGAACAGGGACACGTATGTGGACCGCAGCATCAATGAGGACAACTACAACCTCTTCAGCTGTCTCTCCAGGCCAATTCTCACAGGACACGTCTTCTGCCATTGGGCCTTTGAGCAAAGCACTTAACCCCTGAAACTGCTCCAGGGGTACTGCAGACTAGCTGATCCTGCTCTTTCAATCTCTGTGTGTTTTCTGTTCTCAACCAGTAAAGCAGGGGTTGGAACCTAATACTGGAAAATAACATTTTTCGAGGAACAGAATCAGAACCAGGAACAAACGTGATCTCTACTGTTCCAGAACAGAACCGTTATTTTAAAAAGCATGGGAACCAGTTAATAACTTTATTTTACATTCCAGGCACTTTTTTTTCAGTCCCACAAAAAAATGCAACGGGGCGCCACACTTCATCTTCACTAGGAACCCCTGGCTCGCACAATGGATCTTTCTGATCCTGTCTATTCTGGTTCTCATCTGGATCCTGACTCTCATCTGGATCTGCTGTGCTACCATGGCAACTGCTGTAGTTCAATACATCCCAGCTGAGGTAAGTCTTCTCCTAGGCCGAAAACATAAGTGTTAGTATTCTAATATCCCATAACTCTTTGCATAAATGCAAAAAAACAAATGGATATGGAACGAACAAAATTGAAAATGTTTCTGTTGTCTTTGTAGAAACTGAGTATCTATTTGTATTTATTATGGATCCCCATTAGTTCCTGCCAAAGCAGCAGCTACTCTTCCTGGGGTCCAGCAAAATTAAGGCAGTTTATACAATTTTAAAAACATTACAATATATTCACAGATTTCACAACACACAGTGTGCCCTCAGGCCCCTACTCTACCACATATCTACAGTACAAAATACATGTGTATGTATAGTGCGTATGTTATCGTGTGTGTATGTGTGTATGTAGTCATGGCTCTATGTAGTACTGTACACCTCCCATAGTCTGTTCTGGACTTGGGAACTGTGACTTCTCCTCATCTTAGCTACTACTGCATCAATATGTTTTGACCATGACAGTTTTAAATCTAGGGTTACTCCAAGCAGTTAAGTCATCTCAACTTGCTCAATTTCCACATTATTTATTACAATATTTAGTTGAGGTTTAGGGTTTAGTGAGTGTTTTGTTTTGTTCCAAATACAATGCTTTTAGTTTTAGAAATATTTAGGGCTAATGTAACAGTATAACTTTAAACTGTCCCCTCGCCCCGACACGGGCGCGAACCAGGGACCTTCTGCACACCAACAACAGTCACCCACGAAGCGTAGTTACCCATCGCTCCACAAAAGCCACGGCCCTTGCAGAGCAAGGGGCAACACTACTTCTAGGTTTCAGAGCAAGTGACGTAACTGATTGAAACGCTAGTAGCGCGTACCCGCTAACTAGCTAGCCATTTCACATCCGTTACACTCACCCCCCTTTCAACCTCCTCCTTTTCCGCAGCAACCAGTGATCCGGGTCAACAGCATCAATGTAACAGTATAACTTTAGTACGTCCCCTCGCCCCGACACGGGCGCGAACCAGGGACCCTCTGCACACATCAACAACGGTCGCCCACGAAGCATCGTTACCCATCGCTCCACAAAGGCCACGGCCCTTGCAGAGCAAGGGGCAACACTACTTCTAGGTTTCAGAGCAAGTGACGTAACTGATTGAAACGCTAGTAGCGCGTACCCGCTAACTAGCTAGCCATTTCACATCCGTTACACTAACTTATTCCTTGCCACCCACTCTGAAACTAACTGCAGCTCTTTGTTAAGTGTTGCAGTCATTTCAGTCGCTGTAGTAGCTGATGTGTATAGGGTTGAGTCATCCGCATACATAGACACTCTGGCTTTACTCAAAGTCAGCGGCATGTCGTATACATTTTAAAAAGCAAGGGGCCTAAACAGCTACTCTGGAGAATTCCTGATTCTACCTGGATTATATTTGAGAGGCTTCCATTAAAGATAACCCTCTGTGTTCTGTTAGACAGGTAACTCTTTATCCACATTACAGCAGGGGGTGTAAAGCCCTAACACATAAGTGTTTCCAGCAGCAGACTATGATCGATAATGTCAAAAGCTGCACTGAAGTCTAACAAGACAGCCCCCACAATAATGTTATCATCAATTTCTCTCAGCCAATCATCAGTCATTTGTGTAAGTGTTGTGCTTGTTGAGTGTCCTTCCCTATAAGCGTGCTGAAATTCTGTTGTCAATTTATTTACTGTGAAATAGCATTGTATCTGGTCAAACAGTATTTTTTCCAGAAGTTTACTAAGGGTTGGTAACAGGCTGCTTGGTCGGCTATTTGAGCCAGTAAAGGGGCTTTACTATTCTTGGGTAACGGACTGACTTCAGCTTCCCTCCAGGCCTGAGGACACACGCTCTCTAGTAGGTTTATATTGAAGATGTGGCAAATACGAGTGGCAATATCGTCTGCTATTATCCTCAGCAATTTTCCATCCAGATTGTCAGACCCTGGTGGCTTGTCATTGTTGATAGACAACCATTTTTTCACCTCTTCCACACTGACTTTAACGGAATTCAAAAGTACTATTCTTGTCTTTCATAATTTGGTCTGATATACTTGGATGTGTAATGTCAGCGTTTGTTGCTGGCATGTCATCCCTAAGTTTGCTTATCTTGCCAATGAAAAAGTCATTAAAGTAGTTTGCAATCTATGGAGATATGAAGGAACCAGAGTCATTCAATATTGAAAATTTAACTTTTCCGTCTTTGTAGAAACTGAGTATCAATGGAGACATGGAGTACGCCAAGGACCACAAGCTGCTGACCCCTTACCCAGCATCCTCTCTGGTCATCCCCTCCAAGCTGGAGGAAGAGGCTGGATAAGTCTAACATCTTAACATCTAGGGGACAAACCAACATGGCGGAGATCAGAGTTGGGCTCAATTCCATTTCAATGCCAGTCAATTCAGGAAGTACACTGAAAATCCAATTCCAATTCTCTTTTAATGCTCGTCTAAACATTATTTTGATAGTGATACCTCCAATACCTAGCATTTCCTTTAAAGCCGTATTCCCATATTGACTGTTAGGTCAACCGTAAACCCTCAAACACACAGTAGCTATGGCAAAGAACAATTCAAAGGCTTTTAAGTTTCTAAGTGACTATAAACAAACCACTAAAAACTGATTTAGAACTATTGCCCCATTCAGACTTCAGTCCACTGAGCCTTGGTGCCCAGTTTATTATTAACATGGGCATGGCCCACTGTTTAAGGATAGATTCTGTTTACCTTTGTCACTGTGGGCATGTCTGAGCTGGCGTGAGGTGACTGAGGGGAAACTGTTGTTTCCACAATGCCTCAATGGTAACCAAGTAACTATCACTGAACCTATCAACCTACCTATAATTACCTACCATAATAGTATTATGCGACTAGTTTAGCTGTGCTTTAGTAGTACTTAGATATGTTGAATGGGGAATATTGAAGAGCTGCAATATGAAATCTAACCGGACCCACCCACAGCAGGTAATGTCTCAGAAGTGTCAGTTGGAACGGAATTTGTAACAATAGTGTTTTTTTTGTAAACATCCATGGAATCATTTTAATTTCATCAATACGGAAACAACTATTTCCTCTATGTTGGAAAATATTTCCTGGGACTTAAAATGTATCACTTTTCTATTCCATGTCAGAGACTGTTTGATGACCGTTCATTGGGGTCACCTGATAAAGGTAAGACAAATGATTTGTCTGTCATCACCTAGAAATGGTGTGCTTTAATGTGTGGTCCAATTATGGTAAACGTTATGGTTACAGTATGATACACACAGGGCCTCCCAAGGAATCCCAACAATACAGGGCTCTGGCCAAAAGAAGTGTACTAAACAGAGCATAGGATGCCATTTGAGAAATAACTATAGCCTTGTACAGGATCTGTCGCTGGGCTGTGGTCTTTCTCCCGTCTGTCTGTCCACAGACTGCTGTGGAGAGTGCTGCAGGCCTTGCTGTCGGTGCTGCAGCAGACGAGCTGTCTGTCTCTCCAGTATAATACTAACTGTAGGAACAGTCCTGGCTGTAGTAGGGGTTATACTCACTCTGGTCTTTGGGATCCCCAAATCACCTCCTGGTAAGATAAATAAACACACTGGTCTTTCTCTGCTGGATCACTATTATCGAGGAGGGGACTGTGGATATGCCTCTGTCCATTAGTACATTAGTCACACACGATATCTCAGACAGCACTGGCACGATTCTGGCAAAATTTGGGTGAATGGTGCATGTTTTACAAAATCACACTGATTGGCCAGATGGTGGCACTTTAATTAAGCAATAGGTCCCGAGGGGGTGTGGTATATGACCAATATACCACGGCTAAGGGCTGTTCTTAAACACGACGCAACGCTGAGTGCCTGGACACAGCCCTTAGCCGTGGTATATTGGCCATATACCACAAACCCCCCGAGGTGCCTTACTGCTATTGTAAACTGTTTACCAACATAATTAGAGCACTAAAAATAAGTGTTTTGTCATGCACGTGGTATACGGTCTGATATACCATGGCTGTTAGACGATCAGCATTCAGGGCTTGGACCATCCAGTTCATAACAAAGAGATTGAAAATGCTAACTTTGAAATGTCACACCACTCACCCTGTTTGAGTCATGAAATCCCATACATAAGTCCCTCTCCTCACAAGGAGCACATTTGACTCAGGGACCCATAAGGTCCGCCATTGATGGAGTTTCGCCATTTAGAATTGTGTGAAAAACACTTAAAACGCTACTCTTCTGGCACCGAATGTCCGATCTGCACGAAACTTGACATGTGCCATCTTTGGACAAAGGTCTCTCAACGCAATATTTTCCAGACTAGTACTTAAAAACAACATTGGCGTGGTCTGGCACATAAAGAAGTCAAGGATATTCATGTTGTAAATAAATTTGGTACACATATTGCAAACACTGTCAAGACTCAACATATGCAAGAACATTCATATCGACCACACGGTGGCACTATAACAGTCACGTGTTTATATCTCTTGATGTGTTTGACAGTGTTGAAATGTGGCGCACATGCTTAGGGAAACGAGTCTAGCTAACCCACGTGATATCTCAGACACCACTAGTCTGGATTTGACAACTTTGGTAGATGATGAGTCTTGCCATAGATATCTGTCAGTTACAAAATTACACTGATTGGCCCAAGGGGGGGGGGGGGGGGGGGGGGGGTGCGCTGCATCATTCGTAGGGGACGACATGTTTACTGTTGTCTTGTTGTCTTGTTTATCCATGTAATGGAGTGTTATTGTATGCAGTTACTGATATCTGACACAAGATGGCAGTAAATACTACCCTTCGGTGATATCCTGGGTTTGAAGGCCTATTTGTTGTGAAGATTTGGGGCCCTATTCATAAAACATCTCAGAGTAAGAGTACTGATGTCAGATCAGATCAGCGCCCCCCGTTATCAGATACTGATCCCCAGTTCTAGTAATGAGAGTTTGTAATGTCCCCTTGTAGTAAACCGTGTCTGCAGGACAGCAGACAATGCGACAGGCTTCATGTGTGACGACAGAGTGACCTGTATCCCGCCCTCTGACCTCTGTAACGGGGTCGTGACCTGCCCCAAAGGAGCCGATGAGGACACACACTTGTGCAGTTAGTCACTGTTCCAATAATGTTATTTATTTTTCATTTTAATCATTTATTTTTATTTAACCTTTATTTTATAAATTGTATCAAACACGATCATTAAAAAACACATTCATCAGTAATAAGTGATGTACCGATATTACATTTTTGGTCGATATCCGATATTTTCCTTGCCAAAAAAAAAACCCTGATACCGATAACCGATATAAAACATTTTAGCGGCCTTTTAAGCATTCTAGTACAGTTAAATAGTTAACACACACGCGGACGCAGCGGTCTAAGGCATTGCATCTCAGTGCAAGAGGCGTCATTACAGTCTCTGGTTTGAATCCAGGCTGTATCACATCCGGCCATGATTGGGAGTCCCATAGGGCCGCGCACAATTGGCCCAGCATCGTCCAGTTTTGGCCGGTGTAGGCCGTCATTGTAAATAAAAGTGTTCTTAACTGACTTGCCTAGTTAAATAAAAATAAACATAGTTTGCATCCATGAGCTAGCTAGCTTTTTTTATGACAACCACTGTAGGTGCGCATTACTATCACTACGAGTGATAGTGTAATCAATGTGTAATATCTACGTTAAAAAAAGGTATGAACGCGTTAAATTATGTGACGTGCAGTCATATTCAGGTTCTGATTGGTCAACAAGCTTATTTGACGTATATTTTGAGACACGAAAAGACCCAAACAGCGTTCAATAGAAATCATGGTTGAGAATGAAATGACTGAACAAATGAACAATGAAACAGCGCAGCAAGTAAGTGAGAGGAATAGGTTTTGATTGTTTTACTGGTAATGGGGACATAAGTAAACGCAAACAAAACGTTTTGGTCAGTGTGGTGTCTGTAACCTTTATTTAACCAGGCAAGTCAGTTAAGAACACATTTTTATGTACCATGACGGCCTACCGGGGAACAGTGGGTTTAACTGCCTTGTTCAGGGGCAGAACGACATATTTTTTACCTTGTCAGCTCGGGGATTCATTAGGCTACAAGTGGAATAAATTATGATAAACTTCACAGGGTGGTGAAAATGCACCGTGATCTTTTTTGCTCCTATCTAATAAATATCGAGGGTCTTATTCTGGTGACATGATGATCGATGCTCGACTGCCATTTGACAAATAAAAATAGTTTTGCTCTTATCCATAATCTCATCACGTAGACTAGTCTACCCGCACTGTCACTGTGAACTGTTGGCTAGAGCGCATATGCCAAGACCGGCTGCAAGACCAGAGCAGTGGCGGTTCTGGACCATTTCAACTGGAGGGGCCAAGCTGGGGCCAGTTGTACTGTTAGAGGGGTCAGTTACATTAGACGTTATTGTTGTCATCGTTTTCTTCACTGCATTGCAGGCATTAGCAGGCAAAAGACCATGTTCATAATCATCATCGTTGCCACTGTCTAATAACGGATGTAAAAAAAAGAACATTAGCAAAAATGTTCCCCCCCCCCCCCCAGAACCGCTAGTGGACCAGAGTAAGCACATTTGCTATTTAACAGCCTGTGACAAAATTATCGGTAGAATTGAAAATGTGACGGAAACATATTGAACGACAGATTTTTTTTATTTGGTACAAGAAAACTTAGGCGAAAAGGTACATTTTATGTACCCTGCGTCATCAGGTACTGATTTATCAGCAACAAGTCAGTTTGGTGGAAACACACCGCTGTTGGGAAAATGCCCATATTTTCTTTATGCAGATTCTAGAATATTTGCATGAAAATCTGTCACCAATTGGATGTAAACCTAGCTATTGTAAGAAAAAACCTTTCTTCAGTAAAGCAGCTATTAGCAAAACCAATGCTATTCATTTTCCTAAGGACCTTAGTTGGGTTAAGAACCTCAGGGGGACTAGAACCCCAGGGGGACTAGAACCTCAGGGGGGACTAGAACCTCAGGGGGGACTAGAACCTCAGGGGGGAGAACATCCTCTGCTCTAAGTAAACATGTCCATACTTTTCCTTTCAGGTGATCTCCCCAACAACCTTCCAGGTGGTCTTGTGTTTCGATGTGGAAACCCTCAGTTCTGGGTCTTTACTGACAAGAAGTGTAACAACTTCAACGACTGTGGCGACTGCTCTGATGAGATTGGGCCTTGTGAGTTGTATTATTCAAGTTTAATGCTGTTGTCGTGCCATACAGATTACCGTCATATTTAACTAGGCAAGTCAGTTAAGAACAAATTCTTATTTACAAAATGACAGCCTACCCCGGGCCAATTGTGCGCCGCCCTATAAGACTCCCAATCATGGCCGGTTGTGATACAGCCCGGGATCGAACCAGGGTCCCGGGCTGTATCATGCTTGAGTTGAATGGTGCTACTCACTGGTTTTTTCCCCTGCTGTCCAGTAACCTCTTCGTACACAAAGGAGGGATTCTTTATTGTCTCCTTAGCAACCAGGCTGAACTCTTGTTCTGTCTGTTTAGACTGTCACCATTGTATTAACTCCGCTATCTTAAGACACGTGGGCTATGAAAACGGGTTACAACCTGCTTTTATTTGTTTTAATGCTTTAAAAAGGGAGTAGAGCGAAGGAACCCTTATCGCTCACGTAAGCAGTACTTTGTGTAAATGACTAGATCATTTGTATATTTTTATGTTCTTCCCCAGTATATCTGGAGTTAACTTCCTTGTAATTGCTTAAACGCTTTTTTTTTTTTTAAGGAAAATGATCTATCTGATCCTTGGAATAGGTTTTTCTTCAACAAGACATTATTTAAGTATCAAATTGTATGTAATAGACTGTGTTTACCAAGCTCCTATATTCAGACACACACACAGTGACGGAGAGGTGGCCTGTGCTTCTCATCTCCTCTCTACAGATGCTGGCTGTGCCCCCTGTGGTGTGTACTGGTGGCCCTGCATACCAGTGGACTTCCAGTACTGTTCCTGCATCCCTCGCTGTCTATGCCGTGATGGACGCCAGCACTGCTACGACTGGTCTGACGAGTACACCTGCCCCAAAAGTTTAACCTGCTAGGCTAACTGCCACATCCATCCCCTAATCTCTGAACCAAATCGAAGGTCTATACTCCGGCCATGTGAACAGTCTCTCATCAGAGACTGGATCCACACCAATGGTCAGAATCTTGGGAACAGTCACAATAAATAAAACATTATAATTTTATTTGTAAAAAGTTAAAAACGTAAATAAGCTGCAGATTGACTAAGAAAACACTCCCAAGTGTTCTTCCAGCTAAGGAGTGCTTGGGGTCCACTTAAACAAACAAAAACCACCAAAGCTAAACTAGAGGTGGAAGCTGAACTCTGCTGGATGCATGACATCAGGAAGAGTTCAAATTGAGCAGTGCATTGTCACGCCCCCCCACACACACACACACATTTGGGGACTGTGGACCTCGGCTACGGAGGAGACAAAGCATCAGTAACTGTTGAGTAGATCCAAATCGCCTGCTGTGAGAGCTGGTGATGAAGAAGCACGTTTAACAGGAGGGCTGTGATGACCACTGTCCCCGACCTGCTGTTTACCAGGCCTCTTCTTGTTCCGTGAACAGGGTTTTACATGTCCGTTGGTGGACCCTGCGATTTCAATGCTGTTGAGTGACGAGTGCTTAATTTGTCCTCTTTTAGCCCCTGTGCATTGGGCCTGATGTGTGTGTGTGCTTGTTGCTGGTTTATACAAATGTATCCTCTCCCTGGTTTTGTCTTGTTCTTTATCCTGGATCAGAGGTGATGCGCTCAGGATTCCTCTGACAAACTTCTCTCTGCCAACTGAAGAGCAAATAGTATTTGTCTTGTTTACAACAACAGCACCTGTACTGACAGCCAGATCTTGTTTATAAAAACAGCACCAAACTGGCCACTGCAGAGACAGACTGGCTTAAAAAAATAGCCTGGTTAAGATCGGAATGTGCTTATAGCCAATTCCCCTAACCTGTAAGACTGTCCGATTTGGCTAAAGAACACAGATCTGGACCTGGTTAGATTTAAAAATGGTCTTTCATTAAAATAGCGATGTAAATACAAAGGATGTTTACACTTACAAAAGCGAATAGCTGATGTTCTTGACTCTTGGATCTTCTTTAGTTTGGGCCGTTCTGTCGCACTCAACTCCCACCGGTTTACTACCTGTCACAAACATACATGAAACAAGTTATCAATAAACTACTTTAGTACCATAAATGTGCTTTTTGTGTTACCTGTTCTGCCCAGCCTTGTGTTTTACAACAGGAGTGGTCGAAGGCCTCCAGTACTTTCTCAGACAGGACCAATCCAATGCTGTTCCTCACGGTCTGCTTGAATGACGGGCCAACCTGGGAATCAAATAGTATACATTTCACCCTCAGTTCTGTTAGGGATCAGTGGTGCCATCTTGTGGAAGACATGTGACAGATAGGAAACAAAGAGGTCAGTTAGGGTCAGAATAGAATCTTAGCTATGGTGTTGTGTAGGGCTCCAGGCGGTGCGAGCTGCACATTTTACATGGTCACCTCACTCAAAAACATCTTATTTTATAGAAAGCTAAAACCATGGATTTGGTCAAACAGTAAAGTAGTACATTATTCCTGTAATGAAAAAGTGTCTGCCTGTCCCTTTTCCCTGGGGCCTGCTGCTGTGTACCAGCGAGCCACGCTCCCTCTCCCGGGAAATAAAATGTGTTCTGATTGTATAACATTTCAAAATCCTATCCTACGGAAAACACAGCTATCATGTTGTCACCATTGAAGAAAGGAGATTCAGCTTCCTGTAGGTAATTTTTTTCCTCAGCTCTCAATAGCAACTATTTTACAACCAACATATTTGATATGGCTTTGAGATACGGACCATGCGAAATGCGCATAGGCCTCATTGGGCAATAGGCTACAACATTTGAGACATTCAAAATGTACTGTTAGATGAATACATGGCTACTAGAAGTGGGTAATATCTTTAGCGTCAGTGATCTTACTAATGTGTTTTCACTTACTCAGGTGGTGAATTAGCCCCAATTAAAATTAGCCTAAGATATTAGTGCGCATTAAGATGCAGGCTAATTCGCCTCCCGGCTAGCAGCGCTAGCTGTGCCACCAGAGATTCTGGGTTCGAGCCCAGGCTCTGTCGCAGCTGAGTCCGTACGGGAGTTGCAGCGATGAGACAAGACTGTAACTACCACCAATTGGATACCACGAAATTGGGGAGAAAAAAGGGGTAAAATTAAAATTAAAAGACGCATGCTAACTCATCTCTATTAAAAATAAAAAAAATTACAGACATTTCTGGAGCTCTATTTTAACAGTAAAATATAACAAATAGCCTAATTTGTCAAATCAAAATGCATGACAATCACTAGAATATTTTAAATCACAACATGAAAATGACAAAATGTAATTATTGTAGTCTACTACACTTTTTAATAAAGCACTGAATTACTTTATATACTAAAATGTTCTATTACGTGCATAGGCTGGTGCCACCCAACTGAAAACCTTAGATGCACCAGTACCACCAGGGAGGGGAAAATGTTAGTCTGGAGCCCTGGTCTTGTGACAGGGAAAAGTACAAAGTCAAAACCTTCTCACCTTTATGTTAGTTCCTGATACATCAAGACCTTGTAGCTTTGGGAGGCATGTGAGATATCCAACTGCCTTCTCAGTGATCGGGTTGTCTGTTGGAAAGAGAACACAACTGGTTTAGAGCTATGCTGTGGGTCCCCTGGACCATCTAAGACTTCCTGTCCTTGTCTCCCCTCCATCTTCACTAGCTGGAAAGAACAGGACAGATGAAATCATCAAACATGTATGCCATCCCTAAGAACAATCTGCTTTCACGATTCAGATTTCCCTCCTAGCCGTGCAAATAACTAAGGATGAGACTAGGAAGCCATGCTATACTATTGAGATGCCCCCATAACAGACTACTCACAGGACAGGTCCAGTATCTGTAGGTGTCTCAGCCCCCTCCTCATCATCCTGACAGGGGCTGTCAGTCTCTGGAGACCCTGGTCTGACAGGCTGTTACCACCAATGGACAGCTGGACCAGGCTACTGAGAAAAAGGAGAGGAAAACTACAATTGGACCAGGCTGCTGGGGAGACACAGACACAGGACTAACTTTACAAGGAAGTGGATACTCAGCACGCACATCGAAAGCTTAGACATAGAGACCTAAATTGGTTGAGGTTACGATTGGGGGTTATTTCATTTAAAAAAGGCAAGTTAGTTAAGTACCAATTCTTATTTACAATGACAGCCTAACCAGGATGACGCTGGGCCAATTGTGTGTCACCCTATGGGACTCCCAATTACGGCCAGTTGTGATACAGCCCAGAATCGAACCAGGGTCTGTAGTGACACCTCTAGTTCTGAGATGCAGTGCCTTAGACCGCTGTGCCACTCGGGAGCCCAATATGGTTAGGTGAACCACCGCCCAGAACCATTTTAAATCTGCCTGCTAAAGATAGGTCAGGGTCCAGCCTCAGTGAATTAATTAGGCATTGTACTGTACAATTGTACTGTACAACAGAACAAAAAAATCTATTCATACCTGGACAATGCATCTGATGTGAGATGTTGGAAGATGTCGTGGCTGTCTCCCAGTCTGCAGCCAAAGAGATCCAGGCACTTCAGACTATGAAACGTTTTGATCTCTTCCAGCTTTTCAGACAGCAAGGGAAACCTGTACGGAAATAAGGCAACAGGCAGCCAGCCCATGTATGAACTGTCAATGAAGTGCATCGCAAGTTCCTAAATGGGCTGTAGGTTGAAGGTTACAGAATGTTGGTGGTAAAGGTGGGGTAAGTAGGCTAGCTACAATGTGGCATGGAAGGTGTTTATAACCAAGCTTTGTCCCCTGCCAATACTGCCTTACCTATGCCGTAAACAAAGTGACCCGAGCACTATGTCCCCGTATGCATCACTGAACAACTGCAGAGCCTTAGGGGCTGCATCAGGATCTGAAAATATCTGTTTTTCCTCCGCGGTGGCGAAGAGTCTGTCCCCTACTTGTTCAGGAAATCCTTCGAGAGAATCGACATGGTTGATGTTGTACGCTACAAACAGCAGAGATATGTCGTAGAGGGATTTGGCAGTGTACTTCAAACTGCCTTCTTTGTTATAGGTGAAGACGAAATGCTCCTTTTTCAACGCCAGAGGGTTTGTTGTTCTGTGTGATGATGATGAAGGTGGCTTCGTCTCCGCGAGCACAATGTTATTGACGCGACGAAGCTGTCCTCTCTCGCGTACATATACTATGCCAGAGTCAAGGTCGCCCATTTTATAAGACTTTACTACGAATTAACGTCTTTCCACACCATTCATCTAGCTACAGTAGCTAACCATCAAGTCGTTTTATCCAAAAAGTTAACTAACGAGATGTTCGATTCTGCCGCCAGCTTCCGTTAATAATTCTGGCTGAACTGGGCCTGTCTAAAATGACGTCTAGGGTATTATTTCGTCCTTCACAATAAAGGTCCCTCGCGTTGATAACCTACAATTAATGAGGAAGGAAAAAAACTTTTGCTCCGTCAATTTAGTACAACAATATTTCAACATACAACAAAACTCACAAAAGACAAGAGATAAGTTACTAAAGATAACAAATAAAAGAGGACTTAACTATAAACTAAAGTTGTATTATAAACTCAGTAATAGGTAGAAAAGTCAGTTGAAAGATTTAACAGTCATAGGAAAGAAAGTGTTAAGGGTGTAAAATGGCATAGTGATGCCACCTGTTGGTAAATGTTAATTACTGCAACTCCAGTGTTTTTACCGCTGTGCTTGCGATACCCGGAAGTGTTGCAATGTACTGAACAAGACTGCTTACTCGCATCAATGCCCCTGTCTCGTCATTTAACGTCCAAACAGAAAGATTCTTATAACGTTTTTTTTTATATATAACTGAGAATAGGTAATATATCTAAACATGAACTCAAGTGAAGTTTGCTATATCTACAAAAGAGAATGAAAATGTATGAAAACTAAGAGGAACATTGGACTAGATCAGGGATGAGGAACTTTGATGGGGGTGGGGCCACAAAAAAATTTATAAAAAATATCCTCTGCAGCAGAAGTAACTCTGGGTCTTCCTTTGCTGTGGCGGTCCTCGTGTGAGCCAGTTTCATCATAGTACTTCATGGTTTTTGCGACTGCACTTGAAGAAACTTTCAAAGTTCTTGAAATGTTCCGGATTGACTGACCTTCATGTCTTAAAGTAATGATGGACTGTTGTTTCTATTTGCTTTTTTGCCATAATAAGGACTTGGTCTTTTACCAAATAGGGATATCTTCTGTATACCACCCCTACCTTGTCACAACACAACTGATTGGCTCAAACACATTAAGAACGAACAAGGCATACCTGTTAATTGAAATGCATTCCAGGTGACTACCTCATGAAGCTGGTTGAGAGAATGCCAAGAGTGTGCATTACTGTCAACAAGGCAAAGGGTGGCTACTTTGAAGAATCTCAAATCTCAAGTATATTTTGA
Source organism: Salvelinus namaycush (assembly GCF_016432855.1). Lineage (NCBI taxonomy): Eukaryota > Metazoa > Chordata > Actinopteri > Salmoniformes > Salmonidae > Salvelinus > Salvelinus namaycush. The sequence continues at coordinate 37,346,871 of NC_052317.1, forward strand.
TTTGTTAAACACTTTTTTGGTTACTACATGATTCCATATGTGTTATTTCATAGTTTTGATGTCTTCACTATTATTTTTACAATGTAGAAAATAGTAAAAACATTATTATTTTTTTTAAACTTGAATGAGTAGGTGTGTCCAAACTTTTGACTGGTACTGTATGTATATGTATATATAGCTAGAGAAATGCATTTATTAATGTCTACATTCGTTTTTGACACGTTTATTATATAACATACACCTTAATGCATACTTTTAAACTATATTATGTAAGCTAAACATAAAAACGAATATATAAACACATTTTTTTTGTACTAATGTTACTGTCCCCACTACAACAACTAAAAATACATGTAGTTTTGTCCTTGAAACATTTAATTGAAATTCTGTAGAATTCCATTCATTGCTATGGAGAACTGCTCCTACTGAGGAGAGCCAATATGGCCGACCGGTGGCTTCAAAGCCTCTCAGTAGCAATTGCAGTTCAGGGTTTATATACATCATTGTTGCCGATCCAGTAGCGACGAACCTACCGATTCTACATGTAGAATCACAATACTTGTCAGTGGCCAAGAACTTAACTTTAAGTTAATCAGGGAACACGAACCCACACTTCAGGGGAGCCAACAATGAAAAAAAATAGATAAATAGAAGATTTTTTAAAAGTTTTAAAAAAGGGTGTGGCGCTGTTAAGGTCATCAATGGATTATGGAAATATAGGATATGGATCAGCAGCTCAGACATCTTTAAAAAAGCTAGATGTTATCCAGGCCCAAGCCCTAAGAATATGTTGTGGAGCACTCAGGACCTCTCCGGTGGCAGTGATGTGGGTAGAGTTGGGAGAGATGCTGTTAAAGTTAAGAAGACAACAGCTAGCCATGACATATTGGGTAAATCTACAAGGACATAAGGTTACACATCCTACAAAAAAAGATGCTCCTAGAGTGCTGGGAACATGAACAAAATCTGAATACAAGCTTTGGGTGGATAGGCAATTGCATGGCGAGAGAGATGGGGTTGTTTGGGAGGGTGTTTAATAACCCCTCTGTGGTTCTTCCTGCTATCCCACCTTGGTTTCTCCCTCAATCAGGGATAGATCTAGAGTTGCTTGAGAGGGTAAGAGCTGTTGAGGAAGGAGTAGATTCAGTTGTAAGTGAACATTTTAAGAACACAGTACTATGCTTTCTTTAATATATTCACAGATGGATCTAAGGACCCTAAAACAGGAAGGGCAGGAGCAGCTTTTAGTCTTCCTGAGTTTAATAAAGTGGCAGTGACAAAAAGAGCAACGGATCATTTATTTGTTTACACAATGGAGTTGTTGGTCATACTATTGGCTGCAGAGTGGGTGGAGGAGGTGAGGCCAGACAGGGTAGTAATCTGCTCTGACTCCTCCTGTACAGCACTGATGAGCTTAAAGTCATGTGTGTCCCAGAGCAGACAGGATGTATTGTATGAGGTTTTGCAGTGCTTGTATAGGGTGACACAGATGGAGGTATTACAACCGCCCTACAGGACTCCCAATCACGGCCGTTTGTTATACAGCCTGGAATCATATGGGGAGCCCGTTAAAGAATAAAACGCCTGTAGGGAAACTAACAATGTTGCTCTATCAAATAGAATAATTTCTCCATCCTTGAAATGGAATCCCTTACGCTAGCTAGCATAATTTTAGATGAGTAGCAACAGTTAGCTACTAGTTATGTAGAAAATAAAATAAATTTCACCCTTTTTCCCAAAAAGTATGTGGACACCCCTTCAAATTAGTGGATTTGGCTATTTCAGCCACACCCGTTGCTGACAGGTATATAAATACAATGATAAGCCAATACAATGATAAGAATGAAGTGACTTATGTCCAGTGGGCAACTGTGGATAAGGAGCACAAGAATGACCCCAATGGTGGAACATTCAAAGTCACCATAAAAATAAAAATAAAGTTCCAGACCATCCAGGAGCAACTGCTGGAACAGCTGAACCTGATGCTGCGCAAGTTTAAGATGCACACTTACAACATCATTAATCAGTCGACCCACTACAGGGCACTGAAACAAGGCTTGAAAGCACATTAATGCTTAATTCATGTTGACTTTTCCCGAAAATTACCTCTACGTACGACACAGAAATACAGGCAGTCCACTTCGGAGCATCACACCAACAGGCAACAGTCTACACAGGTGCATAGAGCACATCCAGAGGTCTCCACTATCCATTTTTACAGTGATGGCCCTTGCACTCAGTACAAGCTCATTACATGGAAATTGACAATGAAGTCTGGGCCAAACTAGAGACTGTTTCTTACATTTTTGTTCATTCATTTATTGCAATTCTATATGAAATACAATTGTGTTTGTAAGTGAATTTTGTGTTTTATATGCATAAAATTGTATTTTCTAGTTAATATTAGGTACTGGTAGTCAATATAGAGATCTGAGGATCTGCTTAATATGCTCATCTTTTTGTATTTGTTGTCTTTCTTGCCTTTTGTAGAGGAAGATGGAGAACCCATACTGTGCAGAGGCAGGAGCCACATGCACGCACACACAATGGTTACTGCTTTTATGTTGCTATTTAGACTAAGATATTTTGTGCCAAATATAATGACCTCTGTTTTATCTTTTGTTTAATTGAAGGAAGTTCTGTGACATCCAGTTATACTCACACACACAAGCGCTCATTCCTGTTACTCAGTGCTAATTCCTGTGACTTAATTGTTTTTTTATTTAAAAAAAATATATAGATAAACCACTTATTTTTCAATTATGTTTGGTCAATCATTTAAACAAATGCTTGATACATTTTTAATAAAATTGAGGTTGGGTTCTCGCTTAAAAAACAATAAAAAACGGCTTTGTGTAAAACAAGTCCTATATCGACATAACCTGAAAGGTTGCTCAGCAAGGAAGAAGCCACTGTTCCAAAACAGCCATAAAAAAAAGCCAGACTACGGTTTGCAACTGCACATGGGGACAAAGATCGTACTTTCTGGAGAAATGTCCTCTGGTCTGATGAAACAAAAATGTAACTGTTTGGCCATAATGACGTTATGTTTGGAGGAAAAAGGGGGAGGCTTGCAAGACGAAGAACACCATCCCAACCGTGAAGCACTGGGGTGGCAGCATCATGTTGTGGGGGTGCTTTGCTGCAGGAGGAACTGGTGCACTTCACAAAATAGATGGCATCATGAGGTAGGGAAATTATGTAGATATATTGAAGCAACATCTCAAGACATCAGTCAGGAAGTTAAAGCTTGGTCACAAATGGGTCTTCCAAATGGACAATGACCCCAAGCATACTTCCAAAGTTAGTGCAAAATGGCTTAAGGACAACAAAGTCAAGGTATTGGAGTGGCCATCACAAAGCCCTGACCCCTGATCTTTTGTCAAGCTGAATGTTTGAAATATGAGTAGGTGATTTGAGTCAATAAATGGTAATTAAATTGTTTTCTTTTCAACTTTCACAAAAATGACAAATTGTGGATTGAGTGGTCATGGTAAAACATGTTTTTAAATTATTCAATAGTATCCATGTTTTAAAGCTAAGCTATTGGCGGGATTCATATTCACTTTTATGATTGGTTTGAAGACAATGGCCTTTGTAGGCATTCTTAGCTTAAAGGGCAAACACTTATGAGTAGCCAATGTGTATGATTACTGTTAGGACCAGCAACAGCTCATAGGTGGATCCATATGTACCTTTTTAGACATTTTCTAAATTAATATATTATAAAGGGAACTTTGTAGTAGTTTTATGATATAGAAAAGTTGTGGGCAGAACTGAAAAAGCATGTGCGAGCAAGGAGGCCTACAAACCTGACTCAGTTACACCAGCTCTGTCAGGAGGAATGGGCCAAAATTCACCCAACTTATTGTGGGAAGCTTGTGGAAGGCTACCCGTTTGACCCAATTGAAACAATTTAAAGGCAATGCTACCAAATACTAATTGAGTGTATGTAAACTTCTGACCGATTGGGAATATGATGAAAGAAATAAAAGCTGAAATAAATCATTCTCTCTACTATTATTCTGACATTTCACATTCTTAAAATAAATTGGTGATCCTAACTGATCTAAGACAGGGAATTTTTACTAGGATTAAAATGTCAGGAATTGTGAAAAACTGAGTTGAAATGTATTTGGCTAAGGTGTATGTAAACTTCCGACTTCAACTGTAAGTGAAAAGCTAACACAAATATTAGCGCTGTAGCACATATTGCGGGACTTTGTGTGAACGGAGCCAAATTAACTAATCGTCTCGTTTAATTTATATAACAACGTTCCAACCTTGTTTAGCATCTAGTCCAAAATGTGGCATTTTGTATTGATACACTATTTGTATCAATTTGCATCGGTTTCAATAGGGAACTTTTATTTTGAAGGCAAACCGCAAACACCACTATTGTGGCTAATCCTTATTGTGGCTAGCGTCACAAAGGTTTGGCTCTAAGCTAATTGTACAATTTTTTTGTTACTGTAAATACTAGAAAAGTGAGCACCAAATTTGCACGGGCAGAAATAGGAATCTCATATAAATATGTTTTTTTTTACCGTCAATAAGTAAAACAGGGAACCTACAAGATTTGCATTCAGAATTTGACATTTATTAAAGAATACACCAGCAGATACAAAACAACAAAGCAAACTTAAGAGTGCGTTTTTGAACACAGGAGTAAAAAAAAAACGAAATAATTTGAACTACTCAACGAGTACGGTTACATGCACACAATAATGCGATTGTGGATAGTCTGATTAATATAATAATTTGATTAAAACGTTTACATGCTTTGCAAGAAGAGCCATTTCCCTAATAATCCTGTTTACATCTTAAATCTTAACCTGATGGCACTGATAAATGCAGAAAATTGCCAATAAAAATAAACATTCTACCACAGTGACCATGTTATTTTTGTGAGGCATATTTGATTCGAGTTCGGACTTATAAAGTTTGTATGTGAAAACTACTTATAAGACCCGTTGTTCCCGAACTCACTTCACTCGCGCTAAAGAGTGAGGCTCGCTCGGCTGGCGCAAGCACGTGTGCAGATCAAACACACAGGTAGAATGCTGATTAAATCCAGGAACCACACCGAAACCACAGACATTATTTTTTACACTTAAAACAACTTTTACTAGTTGAATGTAGCCAAATATTTTTTACTAATATGCAAATGAGGCAATACATCATTAAATATGCGCATACAACACAAATACATTTTTCGGGACACTGAATTAAGTCAGCCTAAATATTTTCATTTCATTTTAAGACAGTCCAGCACCAGACTTGTCCAGAGCAGATTGTGGATACATATTTTTTTAATCTTTCTATCAGTAAAATAAAGACATTTACATTTTTCCAAATAAAATGTTACCTAGAATAAAAAAATGTAGAGCATATCAACAATTCCCTCTGGGCAAGTCTGGATAATATATCTATGGATAACCACACAACGCGGTGAATGCTGATGCTTCTGAAGCTGATGAAAAGGAGTTGGCATGTGGTAAGAGTCTGACTTTCAGGAAATGGCAGTTAAAGACAAAGACACTGAATTTAGACCCAATCATCATCATCTCTTCAAAGTAAGTTACTAAATGAAGTACAGTTTGTAACAATCTCTATGAAATGGGCTTGGAAATTGTGTAATTCAATGTAGTGAGCTTTGAAATTATCGATGCATGTCCGGTTGAGCTAACGTGCGCTAATGTGATTAGCTTGACGTAAGTAACAAGAACATTTCAGAAAGCTTAAATTCTTGTTAATCTAACTGCACTGTCCAATTTACAGTAGCTATTACAGTGAAAAATATCATGCTATTGTTTGAGAGTGCACAACAAAACTATTATCATGGCAACTGGTTTGATACATTCACCTCTGAAGGCAAATAATGTACTTACATTCAGTAATCTTGCTCTGATTTGTCATCCTGAGGGTCCCAGAGACAAAATGTAGTATAGTTCTGTTTGATAAAATCCATTTTTATATTCAAATGTAGGAACTGGGTTCCCCATCATCTAGATGTGTGAAGGTTAGTGTTTCTGTAGGGAAGCTATTTATCCATAATTTATGACATTCCTGGGAGTGTGTAAACTTAAATTTCGTATTACCATATCATTTTTGTATGTTGTCTATAGTTATGTACTTGAAAATGTATCAATTGACCAATTCGGCACAGTTGGGCAGACTTGATACAACATTTTGAACAGTAATGCAATGGTTCATTGGATCAGTCTAAAACGTTGCACATACACTGCTGCCATCTAGTGGCCAAAATCTAAATTGCTCCTATACTGCTAAGTGATATAATGGCCTCTCTTGCATTTCAAAGATGGAACAAAAAATAAAAAACACGTTTTTTTCTTTGTATTATCTTTTACCAGATCTAATGTGTTATATTCTCCTTCATTAATTTCACATTTCCACAAACTTGGTATTAGGAATTTGCATATCCTTGCTTCAGGTACTGAGCTAAATAAAAGGAGTTAGATTTGGGTTTGTCATTTTAGGCAAAAAATGAAAATAAAAGGGTCCGATCCTTTTAAGGCATTCTAATAATTAGAAAGATTACTCAGAAAACCAGGCGTTTTAATCGGCGTATGCTTTCTTCGATTTTGACCCAACGCCGATTAAGATAAACGCCTTACTCTGCTTACATGACTATTGCATAATATGCTCACTGCCATAATCAGTTTAATATTGAATTATTACTGTGCATGTAAACATACCCATTGAGTAATAAACATTGATCCAACGTCTTCATACAAAACAAAAAGATATGTAGCCCACATGTTAAATTGGATCAATGATCCATACGTTTGATGCAGGAAGAAAAACGTTGATTATAAATAGTTTTTCCTTAAACACTTTTTTTTCTCCCTTCTATATACATTATTGGAGAGATACCTGATGACAACTTTATAAACTAAGAACTACTAAAATGTTCATTTTCCATAGCCCCAGCATTTGAATATCTTTAACATCCTTGGGGCTCCCGAGTGGTGCAGTGGTCTAAGGCACTGCATCTCAGTGCAAGAGGTTCGAATCCAGGCTGCATCACATCCGGCCGTGATTGGGAGTCCCATAGGGCGGAGCACAATTGACCCAGCGTCGTCCATGTTTGGCCAGGGTAGGCCCGTCATTGTAAATAAGACTTTGTTCTTAACTGACTTGACTAGTTAAATAAAGGATTAAAAAAAACACAAAATGTATTGGAAACAAATATGACATCACAATTTATTTGGACTTCTAAATTGTTACCAATAGCAGCCAATTGTCCCATACTCATTAACCGGTGTTGATTGAGTTTTGATGAGGACCAAACAACTTTCAGTAAGGGTGCATCCCAAATTATAACCCATTTCTTATATAGTACACTACTATGGTCTCTGGTCAAAGGTAGTGTACTACAGTGGCAAGAAAAAGTATGTGAACCCTTTGGAATTACCTGGATTTCTGCATAAATTGGTCATAAAATGTTATCTGATCTTCACAACAACAGACTGTCACAACAACAGACAAACACAGTCAGCTTCAACTAACACACAAACAATGATACGTTTTCATGTATTTATTGAACACACCGTGTAAACATTCACAGTGCAAGGTGGGAAAAGTATGTGAACCCTTGGATTTAATAACTGGTTGACCCTCCTTTGGCAGCAATAACCTCAACCAAACATTTTCTGTAGTTGCGGATGAGACCTGCACAACCGTCAGGAGGAATTTTGGACCATTCCTCTTTACAAAACTGTTTCAATTCAGCAATATTATTGGGATGTCTGGTGTGAACCACACTCGAGGTCATGCCACAGCATCTCAAATCAGGTTGAGGCCAGGACTGACTGGGTCACTGCAGAAGGTGTATTTTCTTCTGTTGAAGCCATTCTGTTGTCGATTTACTTCTGTGTTTTGGGTCATTGTCCTGTTGCATCACCCAACTTCTGTTTAGCTTCAATTGGCGGACAGATAGCCTTACATTCTCCTGCAAAATGTATTGATCAACAGAAAAATTATTTTGCAAGTTTATGATAGCAAGCTGTCCAGGCCCTGAGGCAGCATAGCAGCCCCAAACCATGATGCTCCCTCCACCATACTTTACAGTTGGGATAAGGTTGATGTTGGTGCACTGTGCCTTTTTTCTCCACACATAGTGTTGTGTGTTCCTTCCAAACAACTCAACTGTAGTTTCACCTGTCCACAGAATATTTAGCCAGTAGCGCTGTGGAACATCCAGATGCTCTTTTGCAAACTTCAGACGTGCAGCAATGTTTTTTCGGACAGCAGTGGCTTCTTCCGTGGTGTCCTCCCATGAACACCATTCTTGTTTAGCATTTAACATATCGTAGACTCAGATGTTAGCATGTTCCAGAGATTTCTGTAAGTCTTCAGCTGACACTCTAGGATTCTTCTTAACCTCATTGAACATTCTGCGCTGTGCTCTTGCAGTCATCTTTGCAGGACAGCCACTCCTAGGGAGAGTAGCAACTAGAGGTCGACCGATTATGATTTTTCAACGCCGATACCGATTATTGGAGGACCAAAAAAAGGCGATACCGATTAAATCGGACGATTTTTATATATATATATATTTTTTTTTTTTTTGTAATAATGACAATTACAACAATACTGAATGAACAATGAACACTTATTTTAACTTAATATAATAGATCAAATCAATTTAGTCTCAAATAAATAATGAAACATGTTAAATTTAGTTTAAATAATGCAAAAACAAAGTGTTGGAGAAAAAAGTAAAAGTGCAATATGTGCCATGTAAGAAAGCTAACGTTTAAGTTCCTTGCTCAGAACATGAGAACATATGAAAGCTGGTGGTTCCTTTAAACATGAGTCTTCAATATTCCCAGGTAAGACGTTTTAGGTTGTAGTTATTATAGGACTATTTTTCTCTATACCATTTGTATTTCATATACCTTTGATTATTGGATGTTCTAATAGATACTTTATTGCCAGCCTAATCTCGGGAGCATTGCGAAGAGCTGTTGGCAAATGCAGGAAAGTGCTGTTTGAATGAATGCTTACGAGCCTGCTGCTGCCTACCACCGCTCAGTCAGACTGCCCTGTCAAATCATAGACCTAATTATAATAAACACACAGAAATACGAGCCTTAGGTCATTAATATGGTCAAATCCGGAAACTATCATTTCGAAAACAAAACGTTTATTCTTTCAGTGAAATACGGAACCATTCTGTATTTTATCTAATGGGTGGCATCCATAAGTCTAAATACTGCTGTTAACATTGAAGGTTGTGCAATGTATGTCATAATTATATAAAATTCTGTCAAATTAGTTCGCAACGAGCCAGGCGGCCCAAACTGCTGCATATACCCTGACTGCAAGTGACACAATTTGCCTAGTTAATATTGCCTGCTAACATGAATTTCTTTTAACTAAATATGCATTAAAAAAAATATACTTCTGTGTATTGATTTTAAGAAAGGCATTGATGTTTATGGTTAGGTACATTAGTGCAACGATTAGGCTTTTTTCGCAAATGTGCTTTTGTTAAATCATCCCCCGTTTGGTGAAGTTGGCTGTCTTTGTTAGGAAGAAATGGTCTTCACACAGTTCGCAACGAGCCAGACGGCCCAAACTGCTGCATATACCCTGACTCTGCTTGCACGGAACGCAAAAGAAGTGACACAATTTCCCTAGTTAAAAGAAAGTCATGTTAGCAGGCAATATTAACTAAATATGCAGGTTTAAAAATATATACTTGTGTATTGATTTTAAGAAAGGCGTGGATGTTTATGGTTAGGTACACATTGGTGCAACGACAATGCTTTTTTCGCGAATGCGTTTGTTAAATCACCCGTTTGGTGAAGTAGGCTGTGATTCAATGATAAATTAACAGGCACCGCATCGGTTATATGCAACGCAGGACAAGCTAGATAAACTAGTAATATCATCAACCATGTGTAGGCAAATAGTGATTATGTTAAGATTGATTGTTTTTTATAAGATAAGTTTAATGCTAGCTAGCACCTTACCTTGGCTTCTTGCTGCACTCACGTGACAGGTCGTCAGCCTGCCACGCAGTCTCCTCATGGAGTGCAATGTAATCGGCCATTATCGGTGTCAAAAAATGCTGATTACCGATTGTTATGAAAACTTGAAATCGGCCCTAATTAAATCGGCCATTCCGATTAATCGGTTGACCTCGTGGCAACAGTGCTGAACTTTCTCCATTTATAGATAATTTGTCTTACCATGGACTGATGAACATCAAGGCTTTTAGAGATACTTTTGTAACCCTTTCCAGCTTTTTTTCAAGTCAACAATTCTTAATCTTAGGTCTTCTGAGATCTCGTTTGTTCGAGGCATGGTTCACAGCTTCTAGTGAACAGCAAACTCAAATGTTTTGAGTGTTTTTTTATATGGCAGGGCAGCTCCAACCAACATCTCCAATCTCGTCTAATTGATTGGACTCCAGGTTAGCTGACTCCTGACTCCAATTAGCTTTTGGAGAAGTCATTAGCCTAGATGTTCACATACTTTCCCCAAACTACACTGTGAATGTTTAAATGATGTATTCAATATACACAAGAAAAATATAATTTGTGTGTTAGTTGAAGCTGACTGTGTTTGTCTATTGTTGTGACTTAGATGAAGATCAGATCAAATTTTATGAACCAATTTATGTAGAAATCCAGGTAATTCCAAAGGGTTCACATACTGTTTCTTGCAACTGTATGTATATAGGGAATAGGGTGCCATTCGGAACACAAACTAAGACTCTTTGGCCCTTGATTAACCTGTATGAAGTCTCTGATGAGCTTTCAGGCTGCTCTTCTGAGTGAAAGTCTTACCACATATCTCACAGCTGTAGGGCTTCTCACCAGTATGAGTGTGCAGGTGTCTTTCAAAATGACTATGGCGATCAAAACTCTTTCCACAAAAGGAGCATATGAAACATCTATTTCTTGTGTCGTCTGTAGTGGCACTGCTGCCCTCTGTACTGTCAAAACTGTCTATGCCAAGGGCAAATAAAATCCCCTCTTGACTGTAGTTTGGTTCTGTGATGTAAGCGCTCATTGCCGTTTCCTCCTCTACAGGTAGTTGTGGCGGTGGTACCCGGGTATGAAACCTGGGTAGTATTGTCCCATCACCATCCTCCCTGTTCCTTGCATGTAGAACCATCCCTGCATACTGCTCTTGCTCAATCACATCCAACTTGTCTTTCTCTTCCTGAAAAGACACGTCTCCCAGTTCCACCTCTCTAGAAGCTGATGTGTAGAACCCGTGGTGGTGGTGCAGTCCATCAAAAGGACTGTGATGGTATTTGACACTGGGTGAAACAGGATGGGAGTTCTGCTGCTTTGTCACATCGGAGGAGCAACCTGGATGTAGTGATCCAGACTCAGTATCACTGTGCCTCTCTGTGAAAGATCTACACAGCTGACTCTCCCTCTCATCCATGACATACTCTGGGTCGTCCTGGTAACCTGGTTGCTCTGTGCTTTGTTGATGTGGAGGTCCTGACTGACTGAGTATCTGGGATTCAAACTGCTTCTCTTTCTCTGCTTCCCCCACCAACCCCTGCCCCCTGCCCTCCTCCTCCTCCTCACTGTACCCGGAGCTAGGCTGTGCTTCAGCAGATGTGGGCTGATCCCTCGGTTCTTCTGGGTACTCCGAGGGTCTAGGATAAACGTCAGGCTTCTTATCATCTAGCGGAGGTTGACCCGTTAGCATGTCAGCACCGTCTGCTTGACAGGAAAAAAAGTATTGAGTATTTTAGCGTAGATTTTAACAACATGGCAATTTAAACAATGAACTGTTTAACGTCATCTTAAACCACTGATAGAAAACGGGAAAACACTTTGTATCCATCCCAAATGGCACCCTATTTTGTATGTAGTGTACTACTATTGATCAGAGCCCTTTGGGTCCTGGTCAATAGTAGTACACTATAAAGGGAATCGGGCGCCATTAAGGATGTAGCCGTAATTATATAACAGTTATACTGTCTGTTAATTACAGAATAATTGACTGATTTACACACTTAAGAGCAAGCTTTTTCATGTATTAAAAGCATGAAAAAAATCTATATTATTCTCATCTCTTACCTCTGTGTGTCTTTAGATGCCCTTTGAGGCTACCCTTCTGGTTGAAACACCTTCCACATATGTCACAACTATACGGTTTCTCACCCGTATGAATTCGCTGGTGCCTTTCTAGATGACCAACACGCTCAAAAACTTTCCCACAGAATGAGCAGATGAAGCACTTCTTGTCCTTGGTGACTCCTTGGAAGGTTTTCACTTTCCTTTCCGGAAAACTGGAGAAGATGGGAGGATGGTTCAGAGAAGCCCCGTCCATGACCCGTGAGTTTGGCTGTACTGTACCGTCACTTGCTATCAAGAGTGTGTCTGAAGATCCATAATGTTTCTGCCTGAGCTGTAAAATCATATCCTCGCTGACATCTACATATGGTTTCCCTGGAAATGAACCACTGCTGCATGACGCCTCCACCATTCCTGGGACAGGAAGTACAGGAGAGTGATCAGTGAGACACTGGGAGTTCTGACCTGAACTGCTGAAATATTCTGAATTGCTCGTCTCCATATCGTTGTCTGCTTGCGGACCGGACATCCACGGCTGGCTGTCTCTCTCGTACATCGACAATTCCTCATCCAGTTGCTGTTCTGCTCTCCCTGCAGTCTGTTCTTCTGCTTTAGGATCTAGTGTCTGGAATGCATCCTTCTCCTCCCCTGGCTCAGACTTCATAGGCATCTGAGGAGCAGTTTGGAACACTTCGTCCTTTCCGTTGCAACGCTCTTCCTCAGTCTGACGTCTATCCAGGGGAGGCTTCTCTTCGTTGTTAGCTAGTCCGTCCATCGATACTGTGTGGAAAGATTACATTTGATTGATAAAATATCGATGCATCGGTCATGTCCTAAATAGCACCCTATATGGGGTCTGGTCAAAAGTAGTGCACTACGTAGGGAAAAGGGTACCAATTTGGAGTGTACATGGAATGATCTGTTGTATAATAGTGTACTATCTGCTGTCATTAGCTAGTGATTCTAGTCTCTTACCTCTGTGAGTCTTCAGATGCCCTTTGAGGCTACCCTATGGGCCCTAGTCAGAAGTAATGCACTATATAGGGAATAGGTTGTTATTCGGTATGCGTACATGGAATTGTCTATGACCTATAACCTAATAAGTGATTCTCATCTCTTACCTCTGTGAGTCTTCAGATGCCCTTTGAGGCTACCCTATGGGCCCTAGTCAGAAGTAATGCACTATATAGGGAATAGGTTGTTATTCGGTATGCGTACATGGAATTGTCTATGACCTATAACCTAATAAGTGATTCTAATCTCTTACCTCTGTGAGTCTTCAGATGCCCTTTGAGGCTACCCTATGGGCCCTAGTCAGAAGTAATGCACTATATAGGGAATAGGTTGTTATTCGGTATGCGTACATGGAATTGTCTATGACCTATAACCTAATAAGTGATTCTAATCTCTTACCTCTGTGAGTCTTCAGATGCCCTTTGAGGCTACCCTATGGGCCCTAGTCAGAAGTAATGCACTATATAGGGAATAGGTTGTTATTCGGTATGCGTACATGGAATTGTCTATGACCTATAACCTAATAAGTGATTCTAGTCTCTTACCTCTGTGAGTCTTCAGATGCCCTTTGAGGCTACCCTTCTGGTTGAAACACCTTCCACATATGTCACAGCTGTACGGTTTCTCACCCGTATGAATTCGTAGATGCCTTTCAAGATGACTGTAACGTTCAAAACTCTTTCCACACAGTGTGCAAATGAAGTGTTTATTAACCTGGAAAAATCTCTTGGTCCTCGCTCTCCTTGCCGTATTATAATTTGGGTCAGAACCCAATACACTTTGAGGGTCTGGATTTGACTGTACTGTGCCGTCGCTTGTTCTCCTGAGCGCGTCTGACTGCCGATAACGTTGTTGCTGTCTGAGCTGTAAAATCATATCCTCTCTGACGTCTGACTCTAAATATGGTTTCCCTGGTAATGAAACATTGCTGCATGATGCTGCCGTCATTCCGGAAGTTCCAGGAGAGTGATCGGGGAGACACAGTGAGTTTGTCTCCATATCATTATCTTCTTGTGTACTGGACATCCACGTCTGGCTGTCTCTCTCGTACGTTGACAGTTCAGCTTCAAGACGATGCTTGTATTTTCTCCTTGTAGTCTGCTCTTCCTGTTCATCCTCCCCTCCCGGCTCAATCTTGACCAGAGTCTCATCCGCAGGTCCAACGGCTTCATCCTTTCCGTTACCATCTCCCTCAGGCTGCAGTTTTTCAAGTGAGGTCCTCCTCACAGAAGTGGTACCGCTTTTACCAGTCCCTGTGAAAATATTCCGTCATCAAAATCCTTCATTGTTTGTTTTAACAGTAATCCAAATGGATTTGGATTATACACACACACACACACACACACACACACACACACACACACACACACACACACACACACACACACACACACACACACGTTATTCTTATTGTGGTCTTTTTTTCTTAATTTTTTTACTTTAGTTTATTTGGCAAAATATTTTCTTAACTCTTCTTGAACTGCACTGTTGGTTAAGGGCTTGTCAGTAAGCATTTCACGATATTCGGCGCATGTGTTATTCGGCGCATGTGGCAAATAAAGTTTGATTTGAGGCTGTCGGCGATTGGGTTCAAGGGTTGTAAATGGTTTGTAATAATAAATTATTTGATTTCACAATCCTACTATCATGACAGTGAGTAAGCCTTGTTCGAGCCAGGACGGCCCATAGGGCAAGAGCGTCCTGTTCCTATAGTGGGATGCACAAGTACACCAAGGGGTCACATTGAATTTTTCACAGCAAACACCCCCCCCCCTCAGAATTTTTTAGCAGCAGCATTGTTTATGCCCGTTAGCAGCCGCCAACGGGCGTTGAATGCATAGGGCTAAATGTGACATGGGTCAGGTGTAACAGCGAGGCCTACACTATATTCACAGTACGTGATCCTTGGGTTGGCTGTGTGCCAGCGGAACACTTTTTTGGGGACATTTGAATCATCAATATATTGCTATAACTAGCAACTATGTTTAGACTTTAGAGTTTGATCTATCTAAAATTGATCCCAGTGGTGGAAATGCAGATGGGCAACCCTCTGATGTAGCCCACCATTTAAAATCAGGTGGGCTACATCAGGTGATAATGCTTATTGCTAAATAGCACAGCGGCCTGATTTACTTTAACTAGGCAAGTCAGTTAAGAATAAATTGTTATTTACAATGACGGCCTAGCGGGGAACAGTGGGTTAACTGCCTTGCTCAGGGTCCAGGGGGGAACAGTGGGTTAACTGCCTTGCTCAGGGTCCAGGGGGGAACAGTGGGTTAACTGCCTTGCTCAGGGTCCAGGGGGGAACAGTGGGTTAACTGCCTTGCTCAAGGTCCAGGGGGGAACAGTGAGTTAACTGCCTTGCTCAAGGTCCAGGGGGGAACAGTGGGTTAACTGCCTTGCTCAGGGTCCAGGGGGGAACAGTGGGTTAACTGCCTTGCTCAGGGTCCAGGGGGGAACAGTGGGTTAACTGCCTTGCTCAGGGTCCAGGGGGGAACAGTGGGTTAACTGCCTTGCTCAGGGTCCAGGGGGGAACAGTGGGTTAACTGCCTTGCTCAAGGTCCAGGGGGGAACAGTGAGTTAACTGCCTTGCTCAAGGTCCAGGGGGGAACAGTGGGTTAACTGCCTTGCTCAGGGTCCAGGGGGGAACAGTGGGTTAACTGCCTTGCTCAGGGTCCAGGGGGGAACAGTGGGTTAACTGCCTTGCTCAGGGTCCAGGGGGGAACAGTGGGTTAACTGCCTTGCTCAGGGTCCAGGGGGGAACAGTGGGTTAACTGCCTTGCTCAGGGTCCAGGGGGGAACAGTGGGTTAACTGCCATGCTCAGGGTCCAGGGGGGAACAGTGGGTTAACTGCCTTGCTCAGGGTCCAGGGGGGAACAGTGGGTTAACTGCCTTGCTCAGGGTCCAGGGGGGAACAGTGGGTTAACTGCCTTGCTCAGGGTCCAGGGGGGGGGAACAGTGGGTTAACTGCCTTGCTCAGGGTCCAGGGGGGAACAGTGGGTTAACTGCCTTGCTCAGGGTCCAGAGGGGAACAGTGGGTTAACTGCCTTGCTCAGGGTCCAGGGGGGAACAGTGGGTTAACTGCCTTGCTCAGGGTCCAGGGGGGAACAGTGGGTTAACTGCCTTGCTCAGGGTCCAGGGGGGAACAGTGGGTTAACTGCCTTGTTCGTGGGCAGAACGACAGATTTTTACCTTGTCAGCTCAGGGATTCGATCCAGCAACCTTTCGGTTACTGGCCCAACGCTCTAACCACTAGGCTACCTGATATTGACCAATATGTTATATCGGGCTCATTTCTTGAGGGGGAAATTATATTTGAGATGTCATCATCATGTTATTTTGGAGTAGGATTTCCTTCTAAAAAGGTCACCAGAACTGACTTTGTCAGTCCCCCCCCCCCCCCAAAACTGTTAGGTTCTTCCGCGACCCCAAACTAGGAACCCCCATCTCCCAAATCAACCAATGAATACAACCCGTGGACAGGATACTTGTCTGTTGTAGGGCCTTACTCCCAATCCATCTCCTTAATGTGAGTGCTAAACAGTCTGTGTTCAAATCAATGATTTATATATACACACTAGATGACTAATAGGGGGTGCTGTATTGAAGCCACTGTGCCTCCATCTTGGCTCTACCCCACTATTGTAAAGAAATATTTTGGAAGTTATAGAAAACGCATTTATTAATGTCTACATTCCTTTTTGCTACATGTATTTTATTAGACACCTTAATGCACAGTTTTAAATTAGATTTTTAAATACATTACAAGTTTTCCTTAAAGTCGTTTTTTGAGATTACTCAACGTTACTGTCCCCGCTACAACAATAAAAATACTTAAATGCATGTAAATTTGTTCTTGAAACACTTAATTGAAATACTGTAGAATTCCATGTATTCCTATGGAGGACTGCTCCTACTGAGGGGAGCCAATATGGCCGACCGGTGGCTTTAAAGCCTCTCAATGCCAATGCATAGCGTTCACAATCCAGGATATATATATATCGTTTGTTCAAACCCTCAACCTTCCAATCTCAGGGCGTAGGCCTGCACTCTAACCACAAGGCCACTGAGTTGGTTATAATGATAGTCATTGCTATTCCTCTCCCATCCCATCCCATTGGGCAGTCAGAGATATGACTGGAGGACATGAGGCCTTCAGACTGCACATTTTTAGCCCAGGGCTAAATGCCGTGAGAACGTGTGTAGGCTGATTAAATAAGCTTAGTTACATTGTTTACCTGCGAAATGGTCATGTAATATTGCTAGAACCCTAATGTGACTTGCACAGTTAACTATTGATAATTGATTGATAGTAAAAGTGAGTTACTACTACGTCGACCCACCTTTTCTCCCAAGATTCTCAGCAGCGACTGATCGACCATGATGGATGCGTTTTCGAGGCTGAATCCCTCGAGCTCTTCGAAGCTCGCTGTCAAGTTGTTGTACATTATTTTTCAGGACGTTGATTTCATTTTCCCGTCGACACATTTCTACACGTAACACAACTATGCCATCGTCGACTACTTTGCTAATTTCTGCAACCGCAGTTTTAGAAAGTACCTCTATGATGGAAGCGATCTGAGCCCGGAGAGAAACACTGCTCAACATTTTCAAATGTTTGCGAAAACTAAACAGAGTTCGGTCTGACTTCTGCAGAAGATTTAAACTTTGTATCTAAGTAATATGCTAATAATGTTTTGAAAATGGTAAATATGCTAGGAACAATTTGATCCGTGTAGTTCTGAGCAGATAGTTGCATGCACCGCTGTGAAGCAGGCAAGGATAAAGTACTTAGGTACTTCCGGATCACGGATTTTCGGAATCCTTCAGAATAAGAGTCCGGTCATGTATACTTTGTGAATTAATAATTAGGGCGAAAATTATGGAAAATGTCCAGAATTATCTATATATGTTATTATTGTTATCATACAAAGAGTAATTAAAAATACTTCTATTAGATATGTGATTTATTTGTTTATTTTTTCAAGCCGCAATGGTCAACAATGTTTTTTGTGTGTACTCAGGAGCACTTCTAGTTTCCAAATCCACAGAGTTTACACCCAGAGCATCGTCGGTGCTCATTTTGAGGCCCTTTAAAATCCAATTATCATCATTAGGATAATGTAGATAATTTACAGGTATACCATCAGTTAAAAACCTCTCAGGGATAGGCGTCCCGCTAGCGGTGAAACTGGAGGGCGCGCAATTCAAATAAATAATCATAAAAATGATGGGTATTAAACATTTAGGTACATACAAGTGTCTTATATCGGTTGAAAACTTAAATTCTTGTTAATCTAACTGCACTGTCGGATTTACAGTAGCCATTACAGCGAAAGCATGCCATGAGATTGTTTGAGGACGGCGCCCCACATCAAAATATTTTTCCACCGGCACAGGTTTCATAAATTCACAAATAGTGATTAAATATTCACCTACTTTTTGAAAATCTTCCTCTGATTTGTCATCCTAAGGGTCCCAGCTATAACAAGTACTGTCGTTTTGTTAGATAAAATCCTTCTTTATATACTAAAAAGTGTGTTTAGTTGGCACCATCGATTTGAGTAATCCACTCGTTTAACATGCAGAGAAAGGAATCTGAAAATCTACCCATAAACTTTGTTTCAACAAGTCAAAATATGTTTCTTTTCACTCCTCAGATACACTAAAATGTAATCAAACTATAATATTTCTTACGGAAAAAACTATGTTCAATAGGAAACCGATTTTAGCAGGTGCGTCTTGTCTTCATCTCGCGCCCAAACACGAATTTCCAAGACTGTGTCCCTGTACTAAAACTAATATTTCTTATTCATTTTGGAAGTTACAAGCCTGAAACCTTGAACATAGACTGCTGACACCCCGTGGAAGCCATAGGAATTGCATCCTGGGAGCTAGAATTCAGTATGCCCCTATACTTTCCATTATAAGAGCATGGTTTCTCTCAAAAACTAAAATTCTGGTTGGTTTTTCTTTGGATTTTCTCCTACCATATCTATTGTGTTATATTCTCCTACATTATTTGAACATTTCTACAAACTTCAATGTGTTTTCTTTCCAATGATACCAATTATATGCATATCCTGGCTTCAGAGCCTGATCAACAGGCAGTTTACTTTGGGCATGTCAGTCAGGCAGAAATTGAGAAAAAAGGGGGCCTAGCCCTAAGAAGTTTTTAATTAACACTCCATCTACAGATCACATTGTTTCCATTGTTTCGCTTAAGCAGTTAGCTTCTTACCTAATCACATGCTAATAGTCGGAATTTGGCACCTCCATTATAAGGCAATCCAAGAGTGCAAGTCTGATATAAAATGGCGTTTAATTTCATACTGTAAGCAAACAAAGAGTAAGCTAAATGTATTCCATTGTGATTAAGATATAGTCCTGAATTAGTCAGTCAGCAGAGTTAAAGTGACAGTACAAAAGTGCAGACTTGGACGCTGGTTTTATGGACACAATCGCTAGTTTTTCCTGTAAAGTGCTATATTTGTACCATTGAGGGCCAGTTTCCCAGACACATAGTAAGCCTAGTCCTGAACTAAAAAGCTTGTTCAATGATGATTCTCCATTGAAGGTGCTTCTTAGTCCAGAACAAGGTTTAATCTGTGTCTGGGAAACTGGCCCATAGTGTCCGGGGCCCCACACAAACTTTTTTGTTCAAACTCATCTGTTTTGTATGCTAGGGACTCTAGTGAGTAGGCTGGACCCTGGTTCATCTGTTTTGTATGCTAGGGACTCTAGTGGTGTGGGGGCTGTGCTTTGGTAAAGTGGGTGGGGTTATATCCATCCTGTTTGGCCCTGTCCGGGGGTATCATCGGATGGGGCCACAGTGTCTCCTGACCCCTCCTGTCTCAGCCTCCAGTATTTATGCTGCAGTAGTTTATGTGTCGGGGGGCTAGGGTCAGTTTGTTATATCTGGTGGATTTCTCCTGTCTTATCCGGTGTCCTGTGTGAATTTAAGTATGCTCTCTCTAATTCTCTCTTTCTCTCTTTCTTTCTCTCTCTCGGAGGACCTGAGCCCTAGGACCATGCGTCAGGACTACCTGGCATGATGACTCCTTGCTGTCCCCAGTCCACCTGGCCTTGCTGCTGCTCCAGTTTCAACTGTTCTGCCTGCGGCTATGGAACCCTGACCTGTTCACCGGACGTGCTACCTTGTCCCAGACCTGCTGTTTTCAACTCTCTAGAGTCAGCAGGAGCGGTAGAGATACTCTGAATGATTGGCTATGAAAAGACAACTGACATTTACTCCAGAGGTGCTGACCTGTTGCACCCTCTACAACCACAGTGATTATTATTATTTGACCCTGCTGGTCATCTATGAACATTTAAACATCTTGGCCATGTTCTGTTATAATCTCCACCCGGCACAGCCAGAAGAGGGCTGGCCACCCCTCATAGCCTGGTATCTCTCTAGGTTTCTTCCTAGGTTCCTGCCTTTCTAGGGAATTTTTCCTAGCCACCGTGCTTCTACACCTGCATTGCTTGCCGTTTGGGGTTTTAGGCTGGGTTTCTGTACAGCACTTTGTGACATCAGCTGATGTAAGAAGGGCTTTAAAAATACATTTGATTGAACACTATACATGTCAGCTACTACAGTGACTGAAATGACTGCAAAACTTAACAAAGAGCTGCTGTTAGTTTCAGAGAGGGTGGCAAGGAATAAGTTAATCCTAAATGTTTCTAAAACTAAAAGCATTGTATTTGGTACAAATCATTCACTAAACTCTAAACCTCAACTAAACCTTGTAATAAACAATGTGGAAATTGAGCAAGTTTAGGTGACTAAACTGTTTGGAGTAACCCTCGGCTTGGAGTAACGCTGCTCTACCTTCTTAACAGCACTATCAACAAGACCACCAGAGGTCTCTTCACAGTCCCCAAGTCCAGAACAGACTATGGGAGGCGCACACTACTACATAGAGCCATGACTACATGGAACTCTATTCCATATCAAGTAACTGCTGCAAACAGTCAAATTAGATTTAAAAAACTGATAAAAATACACCTTATTGAACAGCAGGGACTGTGAAACAACAAACATAGGCACAGACACATGCATACACACACACACACAATAATATAAGCACTATACACACACGTACACATGGATTTTGTACTGTAGATATGTGGTAGAGTAGGGGCCCAACACAGTGTGTTGTGAAATCTGTGAATGTGTTGTAATGTTTTTAAAATTGTATAAACTGCCTTAATGTTGCTGGACCCCAGAAAGAGTAGCTGCTGCCTTGGCAGGAACTAATGGGGATCCATAATAAACCCCAGGAAGAGTAGCTGCTGCCTTGGCAGGAACTAATGGGGATCCATAATAAACCCCAGGAAGAGTAGCTGCTGCCTTGGCAGGAACTAATGGGGATCCATAATAAACCCCAGGAAGAGTAGCTGCTGCCTTGGCAGGAACTAATGGGGATCCATAATAAATACATTTCTGCATTCGTATGTGAAGCACGTGCATAATGAACTGTACAGTTAACCACTCTGTTGAACAATTCTGTTCACGTCACAGAACTGAGCGGACTATGAATCAGTGATATAGTTGGATATTATATTGAGCTTGAATATTACATTGACTTCAAATCTTAAAAGTTGCACGAAAATCTATAAAGGCAGTATTTCAAAATGGAACTTTAATCATCATGACAGCAAATACAAAAATCCTCTATAAAAATATAAGAAAACTATTTTCTAATATGATATTTCAACAACTATTAAAACAACTGGAATTCCAAATGATTCAAATATGTAGAAAGTCATCAATGCATGTTATATAACATCAACACAAACTAAGTACTGGTTAAAGTAGTAGTAAATAGCTAATTTTCATTTCCTGTTGAAAAATGTTTTGCTACGGTATGCCCTATGAACACAACACTGGTGTGATCAATCTAAGTCTTCTAGAGCTACATTTCTTTCTCCAGCAGTTCTAGATGTCCCTCTGGGCCTCACCTTACCTCCTCCTCTCCCTCAGCCTGTGGGAGCCTCCTCTCCCTCAGCTTGTGTTATTCTCCTCTCCCTCAGCTTGTGGGAGCCTCCTCTCCCTCAGCTTGTGGGAGCCTCCTCTCCCTCAGCTTGTGTTATTCTCCTCTTCCTCAGCTTGTGGTAGCCTCTCCTCTCCCTCAGCTTGTGGAAGTCTCCTCTTCCTCAGCTTGTGTTACTCTCCTCTCCCCCAGCCTGTGTTACTCTCCTCTTCCTCAGCCTGTGATACTCTCCTCTTCCTCAGCCTGTGTTACTCTCCTCTCCCTCAGACTGTGTTACTCTCCTCTCCCTCAGACTGTGTTACTCTCCTCAGGGCCATGATAGCGTTGGATGTGGTTCTTCAGACTGACATTGTGATTGAAGCACTTCTCACACAGCTGGCACTTGAAGGGCCTCTCCCCTGTGTGGAGGCGCATGTGGGACTTGAGGTGGCTCGCTTGGTTGAAGGACTGTTGGCAGACCTGGCACATGTGGGGCGTCTGCCTTGTGTGAATAATCACGTGCCTCTCCAGATGGTTTTTGTTAGAAAATTCTTTGTAACAAGTGTGGCAGATGTTTCTATTCAGGTTGCTGTGGGTTCGTAGGTGGCTGTTCCTTGCCATTAGGTCATAAAATTTTTCGGAGCATTCTGAGCACTGGTAGGGAGAGTTCTCATCCTGATGGCTCTCCTCGTGTGTCAGTTTGTCTGACCTGGTTTTGAATGGCTGCAGGCAGAACTTACAGGGGAAAACATGGTCGGGGTGGTGGAGGTGCCTGTGAATCTTGATACCCGTTTCAGTCCTACAGCGCTTACCACAGTCTACACAGCGGAATTTCTTGATCTTGTGCTCACACCGATGGTCCTTCTTGTGAGGAAAGATGCCACAGTCTGTACAGAGCAACCGATGAGGTTGTGTGTTGTGTTCCCGTCGTACATGTTCCTTGAAGCTGTCCGGGTCCTCGAACTGCATGTAGAATCGGTCAAATCCAACAGCTTGTTGGACCTCACTCACACACACACCACAGGCGTACAGTTTCTTATGGCGCTGTGTGGTGCAGGCGAGTACGGGCTCGGCTCCACAGTCAGTACACCACTCCACAAGTCTCTCTTCTTTCTCTATTCCGCTCTGAGAATTATCAACGTCGGCCTTTTCTGTTAGACCAGAGGAACCTGCCATTTCCAAATCCTCAGAAGAATCAGAGTCCATTACAATGTCTTCCTCATCAGACGGCTCCCACTCGATCTCATCTGATCTCTCCTGCTTATTCCGTTTCTTGGGCTTTTCGTCCTCCTCACTCTCTTCGTCCGAGGACCGAGAATCATGTTCACACAACTCCTCAGTGATTTCCATAGTCAAGCAAATGTTCTCTAGGTCTGGGTCTCTATCTTCACATGGCTGGGACAATGTCCCTCCAACCGCCTTAGGAAAGGAAAACAAAATATAATTACTTTGGATTACAGGCATGTCAGAATCTTGTTAAGAATGTTGTGTGCAGAGTTTGTATTTCATTGTGTACACTATATTGTATCCTGTGCATTCCCACCTCTTCATTCAATCCACAGGTTTCCTGGGCAAAAGAGGGCTGGCTCATCCATTTCCTGTGGTGACTGCAGAACGGGCACGTCTGAACGACAGAGAAGCAACCCAGTTCATCCTGGATCCTGGCATCACAGTCGCAGCCACACCTCTCGCAGAGCAGGAAGAGCTGCATCAGACAGACTCTGTTCACACACACATCTGCACTCCTGTGGATGGAGGGGAAGCAACAGAGGGGTTTTAAATCGTACCACAATCGTACAATCTCTAAACACTTCAAAAATTAACAGTCAATGACCAAATACATCTGGGCTGTAGGATTGTTAAGTACCGATAACAAAGAGGTGGTGGGATTATTTGAACGTACTCAGGTGTAATGTCAATGCTGGTTCCAGAATCCTGGACACGGGGACGGGTCAGAACACCTGTGAACATTCACATTGGAACATCAATGACATTTTATGAGACAGAAATTCTACCTGTCTTCATTGTTACAGTCTAATTGGAAAACTAAGTGGAATCGTCATGGACAATTTACCACCATTTCTTGAAGTGGAATGAAAAAGATGCCTGTACAATAGACCAGTGTTGATATTTTAGAAAAATATGAAGTGAGATAAGATCTGAGGAAGGAAGGCAGGTAAAATCCAAAAACAAGACAAAACGGTGACCAGTACGACGCAGAAATCGTTTAGTTAACTATTCAAAGATATTAGCAAAAATATATACAAGACAGAAAAACATGACGAAAACGTGAGTGCTGTTTACCACTGACAAGAAGGTGGACAACGCTGAGTTATTTTATACTGACCTTTGTTCTTCCTTCCAGGCAATATTGGAGCCACCTGTATAGATACATCTGTGATCACTTTTCATTGTAAAGACATCCCAGTAAACATGTCAATGTCTACATCTCACATGGAACCATTTATATAGTGCCCATAGGGTTCTGATCAAAAGTATTGCCCTATATAGGGTGGCATTTGGGAACGCATTCAACATGACCTTCAACCAGGGATGGCACCATTCATCAGTCTCTACAGTAATGAGGTAGGGCTAGTTATATTAAACTGTAAAAAAAATGTAGTGGTTGATATTGCACCGACTCACCTCTGGTGTGATGAGCGCTTCAATACTCTTCAGATACTGTAAAGAAAATACAAAATGTTAGGCTACACATCATGAAATATATTGAGACAAATTACAGACGGTAGCCTACATGTAACAAAATAGAACTCAATTGATTGAACATTAAAAATGTTTCCAATATGATTGAAATAAAATATAAAACAGTATGTTATATACCTAATGCAGTCATCTCGGTTCTCATTTGAAGCACCTTTTTATAAATTGTTTGTATCAATTGCAAAGACATTGGCAAGTTATGAATTTGTAGTTAACTTTGTTCTGAAGTCATTGGTGGTCACATAGAGACGGATCAAACCATGTGATTCTGTTTAGCGGAGATCTTCTGTGTATAAAGTGACGCAGGAAGGCAAAACGACACACACCGCTCGCCCGTATTTTGATTTTGACCACCCACACCAGACGCGATCAGGACATGCAGGTTTAAATATCAAAACGAACTCTGAACCAGCTATATTAATTTGGGGACAGGTCGAAAAGCACTAAACATTTATGGCAATTTAGCTAGCTAGCTTGCTGTTGCTAGCTAATTTGTCCTGGGATATAAACATTGGGCTGTTATTTTACCTGAAATGCACAAGGTCCTCTACTCCGACAATTAATCCACGGTAAACCAAGTTAGTTTCTAGTAATCTCTCCTCCTTAAGGCTTCTTCTTCGGACTTTATATATGGCGGTTGGAAACCAACTTTAAGGTGCATTACCACCACCAACTGGGCTGGAGTCTGAACCTCAGTTCATCTTTCAATCACCCAAGTGGGTATATGCTCCTAAAGGTGAGACTTGCAGCACATCAAGGGTCACAAATAGAACCAAGTTCTATGCGAACGAGTAGTGTAGGTGCAATGATTGAATAACGTGTACATTCATTTTGCGACGCGGGAGGTGTGGTCAGCATGTTAGCTTACAAGTGTTTAAGTGCAACGATTAAAAACAATGGTTTTGCGAAACAGCTCGGAGAGTTAACGATGCTCCTACGAAGGTTCTAACGATGAACTTAGCCTTGAGATGCTTTTGGGAAACCGGGTCCTGATAGGCTGGCAAGAGTAACTGAGACCACTTGATCAATCCAGACGGATGACACACACACAGACACAAAACAGTGGACTGACTGGGCACGTTTGAGTGGTAAGGTGAAAGAAGCCGACTGTAAACAGAAGTCCGACACATAAAGTTGGGGTAGGTACATACGCACCGGCAGCAAGTCGGAAATCTGCAATTTCCAAAAAAACACGACAATGGCATTCGTCTTTGTTATTTCCGATGAAGTTGATGCTATCGAAATTCCACTTCTAGACGAAGCTGAACGTGATCACCATGTTGCAAGGAATGAATATACTGATGAGGAAATGAGTTACCAGCCCAAGCTCTTTCTATCATCCACAACACTCGTTTCATATTTTTGTGATGGTTTTCTCAAAATATAACAAGGTAGTGAGTTTATTGGCTACTAGATGGAGAACATATAGGTGTTTTGCAGCATATTAGACATGCTCTGTTGTTGCCATTACTTCATCCCTTGTAACGTCCTCATTATTATGTGTGATTGTGCCACATGGAACTGTGACAGATTCTTACTGTATTGTAATTGATTGCATGTTAGCGTCACTACAGCCTGCAGTGTGTATTTAATTCTCAACCTTCATGTTGTTTTTCTCAGTAAGCATGTGAAGAACAGAATATAATTAAAAATCACACGAAGGACAAAACACTGTACAGAAATCACCAACTAGATTCAGCCGTGGGTCTACAGCCGTGTCCCCATGTGCAGTTGCAAACCGTAGGCTGGCTTTTTTATGGCGGTTTTGGAGCAGTGGCTTCTTCCTTGCTGAGCGGCCTTTCAGGTCATGTCGATATAGGACTCGTTTTACTGTGGATATATACTTTTGCACCCGTTTCCTCCAGCATCTTCACAAGGTCCTTTGCTGTTGTTCTGGGATTGATTTGCACTTTTCGCACCAAAGTACGTTCATCTTTAGGAGACAGAACGCGTCTCCTTCCTGAGCGGTATGACGGCTGCGTGGTCCCATGGTGTTTATACTTGCGTACTATTGTTTGGTTAGATGAACGTGGTACCGTCAGGCGTTTGGAAATTGCTCCCACGGATGAACCAGACTTGTGGAGGTCCACAATTTTTTTTCCTGAGGTCTTGGCTGATTTATTTTGATTTTCCCATGATGTCAAGCAAAGAGGCACTGAGTTTGAAGGTAGGCCTTGAAATACATCCACATGTACACCTCCAATTGACTCATATGATGTCAATTAGCCTATCAGAAGCTTCTAAAGCCATGACATCATTTTCTGGAATTGTCCAAGCTGTTTAAAGGCACAGTCAACTTAGTGTATGTAAACTTCTGACCCACTGGAATTGTGATACAGTGAATTATAAGTGAAATAATCTGTCTGTAAACAATTGTTGGACAAATGACTTGTGTCATGCACAAAGTAGATGTCCTAACCGACTTGCCAAAACTATAGTTTGTTAACAAGACATTTGTGGAGTGGTTGAAAAACTAGTTTTAATGACTCCAACGTAAGTGTATATAAACTTCCGACTTCAATTGTGTGTGTGTGTGTATATATATATATATATATATATATATATATATATATATAAAAATTTGCTTAGAAAACTTGAGGGACCAAATAAAATCACCCGCAGGCGCCAATTGGAGAACCCTGCCCTACAATAACCCATGTGTAGCCTACAATATGTATTACATTTGATTGACACTTAATATTCAATCAACACATTTGAATTTGTTTGGTTACAACAATATTACAGGCGAAACCAATTATGGGCAATAAGATTGGACAACATTACAGTAACACAGATATATTACCGCAAGCAGGATATTTCATTTATTTATGTTAGAAATGTGGATCATATGTAGGCCTACATAATGCGATCGTAAGGATCAATATGTATTTAAACTCTAAATAGTAATCCATCCAGAACAGTCAACATGCATTAATAGTAACCAATGATAGGTGGCGACATCAACCATTTGAGTATGTAGTGCCTTTTGCTTCCAAATAAAACCCAGAAAGTTGTCTCCCACAATGCTTTGGTTCCGACTTCACATTGCAGTTGGCGAGGAGCATCTGCAAAACATTTCAAGTCGACTTCTGTCGAAAGTTCATGACCTTTGGTCACATGGTTGTTGTAAAGGTCACGAAGTCGACATGTTGTCTCAAGCCGGACAATTTTTATACCCATAACGCAACACAGTTTGAAAGGCTGTGACCAACGTCTTGACAAAAAGTGATACGCTTCAACACATCCATTGCTTTGATGATAGGGGTTGAGTTCATTCATTGGAAGGAGTTTCGGGTTTGAGAGCAATGGCGGAAGCAGAAGCAAAGGCTCGTTTCTGTTGGCGCGAGTAAAGATGGAGGAAATTAGTGGAACACTGAAACATCGAAGAATGGCTACAGTTATAAACCAAGCCTCACTATAATAACGCCTCATTCCTTGTTGGAGTGCGATTCATGAGCAAGGATGGTTTTTTTGGGGGGGGGGAAACCCGTCTGAGGTCACAAAGATGGTGAAGGATGCATTGGGAGAAGTGGAGTCAGAGTGACCAGGATTGGTATGATGTTGATTTTCAAATTATCGATGCATGAAGTGGAACGCTATGATTATTGGAATAGGTCACGGATAAATGGTGTCATATGTGGCGTCTCGATGGAGATTGAGGCTTTATGGATTAAGATGAACATGCCAGGAATAGTTGATTCACGTCACTTAACCCGCACTGTCAATGGACAGGAGGAAAGCCTTTCTTTATTATTGATGTTTGATGAAGAAGTTCTCCCGACCCTTGTAAAGCTGGGATATATGAGATATACGGTGGGAGCTTATGTACAAAAGCTACTTCAATGTCATAAATGTAAAAAGTTTGGCCACGTGTCAAGTGTTTACAAACGGAATATCATTGTTGAAGATTCTGAGGATGGACGGTGTTCCAATTGTGATGGGAATCACATTCCAGAGTTCTTTGAGTGGCCTGTTAGGGTGAAGGAGGTCAAAGTAGGATGGATCAGGGCTGTCGAAGGTGTCCTATGCAGAGGCAGTAAAAATTGAGGTGTCCTATGTAGAGGCAGTAGAAATTGAGAAGGTGTCCTATGCAGAGGCAGTAGAAATTGAGAAGGTGTCCTATGCAGAGGCAGTAGAAATTGAGAAGGTGTCCTATGCAGAGGCAGTAGAAATTGAGAAGGTGTCCTATGCAGAGGCAGTAAAAATTGAGAAGGTGTCCTATGCAGAGGCAGTAGAAATTGAGAAGGTGTCCTATGCAGAGGCAGTAGAAATTGAGAAGGTGTCCTATGCAGAGGCAGTAGAAATTGAGAAGGTGTCCTATGCAGAGGCAGTAGAAATTGAGAAGGTGTCCTATGCAGAGGCAGTAGAAATTGAGAAGGTGTCCTATGCAGAGGCAGTAGAAATTGAGAAGGTGTCCTATGCAGAGGCAGTAAAAATTGATAAGGTGTCCTATGCAGAGGCAGTAGAAATTGAGAAGGTGTCCTATGCAGAGGCAGTAGAAATTGTCAACGCAACGAGTAGAGATGATATCAGTGGATGCCCAACAGGATGTGGATGTCAGTCAGTTGAGAGATCCTGAAACACTAATCGTAAAGAAGGTTGATTTTGTTGTTTATTGCACAGGTGATTAAGATGTACAGTTCAAAGTAACAACAACAAAAAATCGAAGAAACTGGAAATCCTTCTGAAAGCAGCTAAAAGTTATTGGATTTCATGGCTGAAACATTGCAGGGAATACCGTCTGAAGTAACGTCTGACTCTCGGGAGACTGAACAAGTTTACAATTTCTGATCAGAGAGGGTGGAAAATATACTAATTTCAGCAAACTCTCAGTTGATTTGGCCGATACATTAAATACAGGACTACGGTGTTGGCTGTAACTAAGTAACTTAGTCTAGGTAGGCTAGGTTACCTCTAATCGAGATCTTTTCTTCTGTGCTGGTGTTGGTTGATCGGATGTCTTCCGTTTTGTTGTGAAGGAAAACACCGATGGTATCGCGTCCCTTTTTAGCTGCCGTCGATTTGGCTTCCCCATCAATTCAGATTGATAATCCCTCAAATAATCTTCTGGCCGAAAATGTTGACTACAGACGCGGATGTTTTGATACTTGGCCACTGGTGTGTTGACATTGTAAATATTATTCTTGATAGCCGCGAGCCATTTACGGCATCGGGGTATATCTCCGGTAGGTAAACTGTGAAAGATTACTCCTTCTTTTTGGGCTTGTTTGTAATTAGCACAGTATGGTACAGAACACCACACGGGCATGACGACGACAACAATATAGTCAATATAAATATATAAATTATGAGATTACAGGTTTGACTTCTCAACGCGTTGTTCGTAACTGCTTGGCGAGCGAGTTTTTGGACTAGCCCACGTAAACGCCATTTCCACTTTACTTCCGGGTCATGTCCCCTAATTTTCGGTCGTCACTAGATATCACAACCCCAAAATCAATAAACCCCGCCCATTTCTAAAATATATCTTCTTAAAATCTGATGTTAAACCTAACTTTAACCACACTGCTAACCTTATGCCTGACCTTAAATTAAGACCAATAAACAATGTAGACTTTGTGGCTGTGGTAACTAGTGTAGTGACAAACCTTCAAGGCTGGAGCAGAGTAGCCTGGTTGACGCGCGACAACACAGCGACTCTGTAATTTAACGTAGTTTACGTTAGCTCGCAAAGTTACAAATCACGTCGTAGGGTAGCAGCTAACTAATTACGTTGGTTTGCGATGGAATCATTTGCCAGCGTATTGTGGAAACGAGCTAGATTTTGGTTTAGCTAGATAAACAACTGTTCGATAGCTACTGTAGTTACCTCAGCTCGACTTCTTTTCTGCTGCGCTGATGATGTTGGCTGATCGGATGCCTTCCTCTTTGAAGTGAAGGGGAAAATCGATGGAATAGCTTCACTTTTCAACGTGCGACGACCTGGCAACCCCATCAGTTGAGACTTCAGGTCCGTTTCGAAATGCTCTGGCTGAAAGTGCTGGCTACAAACACGAACATTTGGATATTTATCCAGTGTAGTATTCACATCATAGGCTGCGTTCTTTATTGCCGCCAGCCACTGTCGACTACGAGTAATATCTCTGACAGGTAACCGATGAAACGTTACCCCAGCAGCCTGTGCTTGCTTGTAGTTCGCACATCCAGGTACTGAGCACCACACCATGACTAAACTTTACAGTTGTCGACTAAAATAAAAGCTGTTGATCGATAATTGTGAACTGGATCCACTTGGTTGTTACCACAGCCACAAAGTAGTAAACCCCGCCCAATTCTATTTCTAATAAAATTAGATGTTTTACCTTAACCACACTGCTAACCTTATGCCTATTGTTGATAAATCGTTTACTGTTGACAGGAGAACAAGAGGAGACAATAGGACGAGGTGGATAGTTTTATAATAAGGCCGTTTAATCACATGTAAAGATATCTTAGTAAAATCTTGCAGCAAGGCTCTTTCTGTCTGATTCTTATGGAACCGTCCGGAAAAGAGGGTAGTTTCAACAGTTGTACAGTTTTATATAGACAACAAGCAAAGTAGATTGATCTGCGAGTCTGGCCTTCCGATTGGTCGATCTGGGTCTTGGGTAGTCCTGAACAGGCCTGGTGTCCACGTTCCATTGGTTCCTGAGATAATTCTTTGTCTTGAGCTCCAACCCTGAGTTGTGTGTGTCTGTGTGATTGTCATGGGGGAGGGGAGTTGTGGGTGTCGTGTATATGTCTAATGAGTCCAGCATATGTCCAAGAGAAAGAGGGGGTGTGGGCATATTGTGTCAACTATAGCTAATGTTGAGAAGTTGTTAAAACAAGTTACCAATATCTAATACAATTTCTTACAAATCCCCCTCTTCACGTCTCACAAGAGACGTGACATAAAAGTATATAAAAAGACAAAACTAAAGGATAAAATTTGTCAGAAGACAAATTTTTAATTCCCTCTCTTCACGTCTCACAAGAGACGTGACATAAAAGTATAAAAAGACAAAACTAAAGGATAAAATTTGTCAGAAGACAAATTTTTAATTCCCTCTCTTCACGTCTCACAAGAGACGTGACATAAAAGTATCTTAGTCCTCGAATAGATAAACAGGTCCAGCTTCCCCATCATCAAGCAATGGGAACATTTGGGCCCTTTCCTGAATAGGGTCTATGGCGGCAGTGATAACACGTCTAGCAAGCGTCCGCGCACATGGAATGCAACAGCATCCACAAAGTACAAAAATGCCTGCAAATACGGAAATAGATACTAGGATAGAAGAAACCAGCGTCTTATATTTACCAAAAGCATCCATCCATGAGTCCCACATAGAAGTGTCCACTCCAGAATGCTGTTTCATCTTACCATTAAGGGTACGAAGTCCCTCCAATGCTACAGTCAGACTCCCATCCGTAGCTGTGTTATTGGGAATGAAAGTACAACACTGTTCACCAAACATTGCACAGACCCCCCCCGTTCAGTCAATAACATATCAACCGCGATTCTATTTTGAAATGCCATCAGGGACGTAGCTGCCAATTGTCCATGGACCGCCTCAAAGCCTTGTTGAGTCCAATTGCCCAGTTTCTGGACATTAAAATGAATGTAGTTAATTATGTCCACATTTTTACTAACTGTTCACCACCAACAGACAGAAGATTCAAACCCAGCTGTCACTTGGTCCACCAGTTTATATTCATCTGGCACCCCCTAGGGACACCAATAGCATCAATGTAAGTTGAGTCGTAAATGAGCAAGGACCAAAAAGGAGACCACTCCAATAACTACACCTGGAGTGGCCAACCACACATTAGTAAACCAAAGAACGAGAATATGTTAAACCCTCAGGTCCATCCCTCTATACAATCTGTACCAGGTGGGCTCGTCGCCACCCGGGAACTTCAAACCTTCACAACAGGGAGGACAAACATCACTTTTTATTCATTCAACAACATCATCTACAGCAAACCAAGGGTCCTCCTCTGTCAGGCCCACTCTCCTGCGGAAGCTTGTTTTCGTATCAGCCTCTCCAACTGGAGCATCAAGCAACGGCATCATACCAGAGGCCCCTTACACATCTGTAACAAACTTCTTCAAACAAGGTATGATACAAGCAACACAGAAATGAAAAACAACAACTAGTGTCAGAAATCCAGTAATCATCATCGCAGCGTACTTACCAAAACAACCACCCAGCCAGGGGAACAGTCCACTCTCCTCCACACCTGCAAGACCCTTCATCTCCACTGATAACCTTGCCAACCCACTCAGAGCTTTTGAAATGCTCCCATCCGGACTAGTATTGTTAGGAACAAACGTGCAACACTGTTCTACAATCCTTTTACATACACCTCCCTGGTTGGCCAGACTTATGTCCAGTGTTAGTCTATTGTGTCTACTGGTTTGTGAGGTAGCATCCAATTGTTCAGCCATCCCTGTAAGTCCTGTGTGGGTGTGTTTAACAAATCATCATTAATTATAGTAGATATAATTGATCCAGACCTTTTGTTTTAGCATCAACAATAGCTGGGCCAATGATGGGCATCAGATGCCACAGGCCATCATTCCTGTTTAATGTCTGGAATTCGTGGGGGACCCCTATTGGGACCCCCAACAGGTTGGTGTGCATGTTATCTGTACCCTCGGACCAAGGAGCGTCACGGTTCTGCCGTCTCCTGGGTTGGTACCGAGTCTCTGTGTCATGTACAGCTCCCAGAAGTTGGTTAGCTATAACCTCAATAATAGGCAATGGTGGTATCAGACTGGCCAAAACACATGTGCAACGACAATTTCCTTTCAAAATGGGGTCAACCGCCTGGCAGGTCCACACATCCACCATACATCAGCAACACCTCTAGTTAATAGTGGCATTAGTGATGCAGGTAGTAGTAGGGAGCCTTCCATAGTCTATACCTCTACCTGTACCAGTGATACAGCTGTTATATCCCCCATATGCCTTAACTCCCCACGGTACCTTCTGGGGAGGGACTTCTGGGAACACAAGACTCAGAGTTTTACACAGGGTTGAATTTGGCTTGAACTTTCCAATATGCACATCCAACCTTCCCCATTACTTAGGACAAATGGGTGAGCAGCCAGAATAGGTCTGGCATGTCCACATACGACACAGTCCTTTCTATTAAGTGTTTTGTAGGCCAACCACATATTCTCCCTTTCCTCATAACCAGTTTCAGTCCCCAAATGTTCACTATCTGAGATGTCTTTTATATTTATTATCTGTACCAGATTGGAGAGCTTAGGTGATGGCGTGGGACTTGGTCTTGAAGTGGTGGAGGAGGCCGGCTGAACCCTGGTCCGTTGGAACTGGTGGTGGTTCTGGCAGCACTGCGATGGTAACATCCCCATCGTATCCTAATCAGACATCTCAGGACTACAAGCAGTCCTGTAAAACCCCACCCTCTCCCCGAGAACACATCATCAGCCAGAGATCAAACAACACTTTCACTTCTATGAATGTACACAGTGTTGAGAGGTCGGGGTCAGGGGATTCTTCATTAAGGAGTTGATCCCCGAGCTCTATTAGCAACGGTTCTTCTCCTTAACTCTGTGATCATTCGGCAGTGTCAGTGTGTCTCACCCTCCAAGTGCGATATGCCCCCAGGTCGAGTGATTCACCTTCTCCCTTAATTCACCTGCAATGCATAAACTCCTGGACATACAGGTTTGGTTAACAAACAGTTTCTCATGTTCTTTCTGATTATATATTTAACTTCTATGCCTATTTTTTTTAGCTAGAAATTTTTAATTTTAAATAAGTTTATTATCCAATAGGCCCCATCCTTTCCTAGACCACAATGTACCCTCCTTCGTTTGATACCTGGCTCTGGCCAGGTATCAACCTTACCTACCCTAAATAATGACTTAATACATCATATCATATAGGAACGTCCCTTTTATTCGCCGCATATCCAATTCTCCCTTGGGCGTACATTCATATCTATTCTTTTCCAATTCTCTGTCAAGTGACTTATCTACTTTGAAATGTATCTGTGCTGCTTATATATGTTAACCCCTTTCTCTCCTATCTTATTTCACAGCCTACCTTGCTCATTTCCTGGTCCACCCTCCCCACTCTGCTCTCAAACCTTCAAGGTCTCAACAGTGCGGGGTAGACCCATCTGTCTGCCTTTTTCTAATAATAGTCAATAACAACTATGTGTTCCTTTACAATATTAACTAAGTGTCTCACTGTTTTGACTTTATCTGCATGGATTTAAAAATAACAACAGGTCTTATAGTGTCAATCTCTAAAGTCCTAACATAACCTTAATTAACCTATCTCTATCTTCTAATGGCCAATACAAATGCTTACCTTATGGTCAAGAGTTATAAACTCTATTATAATCAATTTACCTCAAAACTAGTATCCCAAATGACACAACCTCATTATTCTCACTACATTTTCCCCGTGAGTGATCAAGTCACCGGAAAAATGCAACGAAAACAGAAAATAGGTCAAAAGGTTACACCTACATTCGTGTTCCATATCTAGACATACCAAAAGAACCCTTTATCTTCTCAAAGTCCCTTGCCTAAATAAAACTCAGAAAGTAAAACTCCTATTCCCATATGAGTGTATTCTTTTAAGATATCTTATCTCTGGGAACACGGAAACCCTTAACCTTAATGTTTACTTCAAAAAACAAAATTATGTCACCAGCATTCAACCAGGCCCCCCGTCGGCTGGGAGACCATTGGGTGCTGCAATACTGCCATCTTCTGTCCATTCTCTGCACAGCTCTCCACCCACTCTTATTCAACCTTCTCAATTTGAGCCATATTAGTTTCTTATTTTAACTATTGTTTTCTAAATTTTTAAATTTTTAAATTTTTTAATCTATTATTACCTAGTTAGACTAGAGTGTCCGTGACATACATCCATGGGGATCCGGTTATAGTTATTCTATTAACCATGTGAAAGTGCCCAGGGACACCCCAAATATCAGTAGGAATATCACAAATAAGGGGCCAGATATCCCTAGCCTTGCCCCGGGAGGGAGAAATATCCCTCTAACTGGGCGAGGTTCCTTTATCAGGGGAGGCGGAGTTTGATGCCGCATCACCTGAGTCAGGAATGTCTTCATTTGGAATCGAATTTAAGCTGTTTAAATCAGCTCTTACTTCTGTCAGTGTTCTAGAAGGGATTGGGGCTGGAGTGCAATGTGTGAGGTGGTGCCAAGGTGCGCCTGATTTACCTTTGACCTGGACTGAGTGTGAAGTAACCTCCCTCACTTCGTACAGTCCAGTCCACCTGGGTTCTAGCCACTTTCTCTTGTGGACTTTCACCCCACCCAGTCACCAATTTTTCCTTCAGTGGTGCCGGATCTCCCGTCAGCTTCCCCGTTGGACCTTGTGAATCTGTGTGGAGAGAGCTGCAGAAAGTTCCGTCAATTATCAGACATTACAATTTGTTGTACATCAAGGGCGGGCATATGACCTCCCTCCCTTGGTGAACCCAGCATGACTCCTCCAGCCATTGTCTCATGAGGAGAGAGATGGGTGCCTGCACCTGGAGAGGCTATCATGGCCAGCAACGCCAGGGGCAGGACTTTAACCCAAATCAACTTCAAACCTGCACATACCTTTGATTGGCGCGTTCCACGAGACTTATGAGATTGTGGCCTGTACACTAACCCCATCATTAAACAACATCCATTAATCAGTTGACATTTACACATCCGACCCTATTGGTACATGGAGCGTTTGTCATTAAACAATACACACCCAATCTTTCCTCCACCTGTCTCAGGTGTTGGTTACTGAAATGGGACCCGTTTGTCGGATCAGATTTGCCTCGGAACTCCATACCTTAGTATGAGTTCGGTTTGCAGCTACTTAATGACCGATTTTGCATCCTCCCTTGCTGTTGGTATTGCCTCAACCTATTTAGAGAACCTGTCTACCATAACTAACAGGTACCTTTTCCATTTGTCACATTGTCTTGCCCCATATCTGTGTAATCTATGCTGATGTCCTGCTAACCCATTGTGGTCCATCAGTATGGACTGCTCCATGAGCATACGCTGAGTCGGTGTAGATGTTTACAGTCTTTCCTTCAGCCTTTTCCAAAGCTTGTGTTAACCCTATGATTTCTGCCAGTTGGGCCGATGCAGGTTGTGGGATGATGGCAGATTCCAAGGTCACGTGTGACCCGTCTGGAAGCTGTTGTACCACTTCGTATGCTGCTATGTTCCCTTCCTCTCCTCTATAGCAGCATCCATCTGTGTATAACCATAGGTCCGGGTTGGTGAGTGGTTCGTCCCCCAGGTCAGGTCTCAGTTTCAGTTCTTGTGCAGCTCTTTCTGCACAGGAGTGGGGCAGACCTTCTTCAGCATTGAGTGCGTCTGCCATGTTTTTGTCAGTGTTGCCAAATGTGATGTGTGATTGTGTGCATTTATTCTGGATTTTCGTTTTTCTTTCAGCGCTGAACGTGAATTCTTTGCTCATCAGATATGCTGCAACCCCATGGTGGGTGTGGATTTCCAATGGATGGCACATTATCATGTGGGCTGTTTTTCCAATAGCTTTTGCCACTGCAGCCACATACCTGGAGCATGTGGTTTGTCCTTCTTCAATGTGGCCCAGTTTGGAGGAGTGATACCTCAACACTCTACTCTCCCCCTCTAGGTTCTGGAAAAGGATGGATGATGTAAATCCTTCTTTTTCAGAAAGATCCAGATGGAACTTGTTTTTTTTAGTCAAGTGCTGTTAAGGCTACTGCCACTTAGAGATCTGTTTTCAAGAGTGCAAAAGCCTTTGATGCTTCAGTAGTCCAGGTCAATGATGAGTGTAGGTTAGTGGTGAGCAGCTTCAGGGCCATGGGGCATATTCGTCAGACATGCCCTGGAAAGGGGGAGGTGATTGCTGATTCGGGTCTGGATTGGGGTGATTGTATGCGGGTTGAAGGGCCGCACGTGGTTGATACATCATGGGACGGACCCCTCCCCCTCTTCTGTCCTGCATTCTCTGATCCAAGTATTCATTGAATTTGTGTTTGGGGACGATAGTCGTGGTCATTTTGTCGTTAAGCTATGTCTGGGTCTATTATTATCTTTGTATACTTTAGCCCGTCACTGATCGAAACCAGCGATGTATTTTTTCTCTCTAACCCCCCCCCCAGTCTCGTGTCCGACCCGCGTGGACAAAGAATTTTATTGCCGTGTATTCGATGAATTATTTTCGTTTTCCAACAATATTTCAGCTATATCTTTTTGAAACAATATACAAATATATTCACGCGCTCCTGATATAATTGGAATGACAGTTATAAGATCTTTTATTCGAAAGATATTATTGCTTTTAACTTTTTCGATTAATTTGAACTTTTTTCCGATTAATTAAATACTTTGCCAAAACATTTAAGAAATTTCCTTTGGGAACAATATACTAGTAATTCAAACGCTTCTAAAATAATTGTCAAATTAATTCTAACCCTTAAGGATTTATCAACAGCACGAGAGGGAAAAATCAGGTCAACTCATCAACAGAAAATAGTTGCTTCACAGCAACATACACATTGACACGGCGGTCACTTTAGCACAGCCCCAACTTAGCATATGGCTAATTAGTAGCAATCGGCCTCGTGGAACGTTCAATCACCCACATTGATTTGGCGTTATCGACTAGTCTCGGTTCTGCTCATGCAACTTATTTCATATTTCATCATTTAATTTCATCAATTCCTCACTGGTATATCAGACTACTTGGAATACATTTCAGACAAAATTCATTTAATTCCTCACTGTTATCAGACTACTTGGAATACATTCAGAATAACACGCATAGCCTTCTGTCTACTGGAATGCCAACTCCAGTAGACTCAGGTTCGCTATTACCAACTTGATCACACAATATCACAATTTCATCAATTCCTCACTGGTATATCAGACTACTTGGAATACATCTCAGACAAGATTCATTTAATTCCTCACTGTTATCAGACTACTTGGAATACATTCAGACAAAATTCATTTAATTCCTCACTGTTATCAGACTACTTGGAATACATTTTTAACGCAGATATCCTTACACTATGCCTTAGATTCTAAACAATTCCACATAAATTTAGCAACAATTCACTCACCACAGTACTTCTGATCATTGAATTTAGATATTGGCTATAATACAATATGCAGATTTTGATTAAACAGGCATCTGCTTACCTTTTAGTATCGAGCTCTCTGATCAGTTTCCTGGGTGGGTTGAATTGCGATTCTCCCTCGAAAAGGTCACCTCTCCTCTGGAATCTTTCTCCCTCTCGTCTCCTGTCCGATTAATTTTCTATTGGCCGAATTCAAAGATGCAACCATCCTCTGCTACCAAGTCTGTTGATAAATCGTTTACTGTTGACAGGAGAACAAGAGGAGACAATAGGACGAGGTGGATAGTTTTATAATAAGGCCGTTTAATCACATGTAAAGATATCTTAGTAAAATCTTGCAGCAAGGCTCTTTCTGTCTGATTCTTATGGAACCGTCCGGAAAAGAGGGTAGTTTCAACAGTTGTACAGTTTTATATAGACAACAAGCAAAGTAGATTGATCTGCGAGTCTGGCCTTCCGATTGGTCGATCTGGGTCTTGGGTAGTCCTGAACAGGCCTGGTGTCCACGTTCCATTGGTTCCTGAGATAATTCTTTGTCTTGAGCTCCAACCCTGAGTTGTGTGTGTCTGTGTGATTGTCATGGGGGAGGGGAGTTGTGGGTGTCGTGTATATGTCTAATGAGTCCAGCATATGTCCAAGAGAAAGAGGGGGTGTGGGCATATTGTGTCAACTATAGCTAATGTTGAGAAGTTGTTAAAACAAGTTACCAATATCTAATACAATTTCTTACACTATATATATTTTTTCGACCTAGTTTACGACCAGTAAATGTAGATGTCCCGTTCTACAGGTGAGATGCAGAAACGCACTTATTGCGTGTGCCCTATTCAACTAGGCAAATCAGTTAACAACAAATTCTTATTTACAATCACGGTCAAACCCGGACGACGCTGGGCCAATTGTGCGCTGCCTTATGGGACTCCCAATCACGGCCGGATGTGATACAGCCTGGATTCAAACCAGGGACTGTAGTGACGCCTCTAGCACTGAGATGCAGTGCCTTAAACCGCTGCACATTCGGGAGCCCATATTATATTGTAAAGACTCTGGGTTTATAAGCGCGGATATCGACTCTGCCGTCGATAGTGCGCTGGACTTCGGGCTAGAACGTCGAGGGTTCGAGACCTGCTCCCTGCTGTTTCATTACAATATGTTAATAACATATTAATGGTCATATACAGTGAAAGAGCAGCGGTGAAAATTGTCTTTCAAATTGAATATCCCTGGCCTGGGGGCTAGGGTCAGTCTGGCCTACCTGGTGTACTGTGTGATCTTAGGCATGTTCTCTCTAATTCCTCTCTTTCTCTCCCCTCCCGGAATGCCTGAGCCCAACTCTGTCACCAGTCCCCCCAGTTGTACTGCTAATCCTCTATCTTTGTCTCTCTTTTTCTTTCTCTCTCTCTAAGGGCTTTATTGCCATGGGAAATATATGTTTACATTGCCAAAGCAAGTGGAATAGACAATAAACAGAAGGGAAATAAGCTATTAGAAATGAGCAGTAAACATTACTCAAAAGTTTTAAGATAATACAGACATTTCAAATATTATATTGTCTATGTACAGTGTTGTAACATAGTTGAAGTATAACAAATAGTTGAAGTATGAAAGGGAACATAAACAGATAAATATAGGTTGTATGTACAACGGTTTTTGTGCTCCACTGGTCGCCCTTTTTAGTGGCAACAGGTCAACAAATATTGCTGCTGTGGTGGTACAGTCCTCTCTGAAAAGCCAACTGACACGGACTCCTGAGGTGTTCTCTCTCTGAAAAGCCAACTGACACCGACTCCTGAGGTGTTCTCTCTCTGAAAAGCCAACTGACACCGACTCCTGAGGTGTTCTCTCTCTGAAAAGCCAACTGACACCGACTCCTGAGGTGTTGAACTGTTCCACCCTCTATATCCACTGTAGTTATTGCTTGATCTTGCTGGTAACCTATGAACATCTTGAATAACCATCTTGACTTAATGGCCACATGTACTCAAAGTTTCCCCAAGGCATAGCCAGAAGAGGACTTTGCCACCCCTCCGAGGCTGGTTCCTCTCGAATCTTTCTTCTTAGGTTCCTGTCTTCTGGGGAGTTTTTCTAGCCACTGTATTTCTGCATCTCAATTGCTTGAGTATCTGTAGAGCACTGTAAAGAGCTTTATAAAATACATTTGGTTGATCTACTTGTTTGCTTCTGTACCATTTAAACAGAAGTTATATCACTATACAGCTATTTGCTTCTGTACTGTTCATTCTATAGAAGTTGTCTCCAATAAAGGGGTGTGATTTGGAATCCTCAGACTCTTCTAATAGGACCCAGTGTCATACCAAAGATTTTGTTTATATGTAACCCAAGATAGACCACAGCCTGTCGTTTCCAATGCGAGCAAATGAATCATAGTGGGCAAAACAAGCAAGGAGGTGGGCAGAGCCAAACACGAACTAGCGAGATCCTATAGGCACGTTCCAGCATGTATTTGCATATTTCTGTTAGGGAACGCCTACTCTTTGAAGTGCTGGTGCAATACTTAAATTCGACCTTGCATTCATTCTAAAGAACTAAAGGCAAAGTCTACAAAACTTAGTCCACTCTGTTCATAACAGATTCTAGTTTCTGAAATAGAAAAGTATATTGAGATCAAATGTTGCATCGATGAGAAAAATCCATCATCTCCCACTGCCGGCCCGTGGGCTTCACCATATTTGGTAGTGAGTGGAAACGCCAACACGATGCTTCACATTTATACACTGTAGAAAAATATAAACGTAACAATTTCAACGATTTTGATGAGTTACAGTTCATATAAGGAAATCAGTCAATTTAAATAGATTCATTAGGCTCTAATCTATGGATTTCACATA
Organism: Salvelinus namaycush; assembly: GCF_016432855.1. Classification (NCBI taxonomy): domain Eukaryota; kingdom Metazoa; phylum Chordata; class Actinopteri; order Salmoniformes; family Salmonidae; genus Salvelinus; species Salvelinus namaycush. The sequence goes on from NC_052317.1 coordinate 37,388,630, forward strand.
GGCCCACCCACCGGGTAGCCAGGCCCAGCCAATCAGAATGAGTTATTCCCTACAAAAGGGCTTTATTACAGACAAATACCCCCCCCCCCCATTTTTAAGGCAGAAAGCTACGGCCACCGCTGTCAAAAATTGTGATTATCATTGAAGGTCTCTATGACAACACTATACAACTATTTGTTATGTACTGTTGGAACTCTAAAAGTTGTTTCCTACAAAAAGGGGGGTGATTTGGAATCCTCAAAGACTGTACTGTGCTTCTACACCTGCATTGCTTGCTGTTTGGGGTTTTAGGCTGGGTTTCTGTACAGCACTTTGAGATATCAGCTGATTTAAGAAGGGCTATATAAATACATTTGATTTGATACTAATAGGATGCAGTGTCATACCACCAGTAGGGCCTTTAAAAAATTTTTTTAGCACAAAGCTACTATCACTGCTGACAAATGTTGGCCTCTATGACAACACCACACAGCTATTAACAGTACTAACCCTGCTATAGACGTATCACAGAACTGTTTATAACAATGTATAGCACATCTACCAATGCACGGATGTGTGTCAAGAGCATAAACTATTTTGTTTCTGAATCGTCAGACCCCTGAATGGGAGCTGCATGTGGAACAGTGCCATATAGTGGAATGGAAATTAAACTAGTATTACAGATATTGTTTTATGTATAATATTAAACTTTCAAAATATACATTTAACTCATTAATAGTCAGCGTTGTTGTTTTAATACACATTTCGATGTCCCCTTATTAACACAATGTTCATAACATTATTATTTAAAAAATGTTAATTACATGGATTGCATATTTATTTCATTTACACACCTTGACAGAGTACCTACTTACAAATAACCACTACTCAACAATAAGCCTCAATACCTCCTAAAATAGCATGAAAAGGGGAGGGTCAGAGAAACAGAACGCATCTTGAAATAATAAATTACGATTTGTGATTATTGGGTCCAATAAATGGAGGTCTTTTTATTTGTACATTTTTTTTTTGTTGTTGTGAGATTTGGACCCCGGTAAATCTCGCTGATTTCACAGCGCTGTAGCAGAGAAGATGGAAAATATAACAAACTCCAGCAAACTTTGAGTTGATCATCATTGTTTATTTCCCCATTATTATTTATTTTTTTACCTTTATTTAACTTGGCAAGTCAGTTAAAGAACAAATTGTTATTTTCAATGACGGCCTTGGAACAGTGGAAAGTGACTGTATTGTAGTCAGTCAGGAAAACCACCCAATTCAAATGGTGCTCCGACTCTCCCCCTCCTGCTCAGTACTAGAGTTTAGTTCCTGACTCTCCCCCTCCTACTCTCTCCCCTGCTCAGTACTAGAGTTTAGTTCCTGACTCTCCCCCTCCTACTCTCTCTCCTGCTCAGTACTAGAGTCTAGTTCCTGACTCTCCCCCTCCTACTCTCTCCCCCGCTCAGTACTAGAGTCTAGTTCCTGACTCTCCCCCTCCTACTCTCTCCCCTGCTCAGTACTAGAGTCTAGTTCCTGACTCTCCCCCTCCTACTCTCTCTCCTGCTCAGTACTAGAGTCTAGTTCCTGACTCTCCCCCTCCTACTCTCTCTCCTGCTCAGTACTAGAGTCTAGTTCTTGACTCTCCCCCTCCTACTCTCTCTCCTGCTCAGTACTAGAGTCTAGTTCCTGACTCTCCCCCTCCTACTCTCTCCCCTGCTCAGTACTAGAGTTTAGTTCCTGACTCTCCCCCTCCTACTCTCTCCCCTGCTCAGTACTAGAGTTTAGTTCCTGACTCTCCCCCTCCTACTCTCTCTCCTGCTCAGTACTAGAGTCTAGTTCCTGACTCTCCCCCTCCTACTCTCTCTCCTGCTCAGTACTAGAGTCTAGTTCCTGACTCTCCCCCTCCTACTCTCTCTCCTGCTCAGTACTAGAGTCTAGTTCTTGACTCTCCCCCTCCTACTCTCTCTCCTGCTCAGTACTAGAGTTTAGTTCCTGACTCTCCCCCTCCTACTCTCTCTCCTGCTCAGTACTAGAGTCTAGTTCCTGACTCTCCCCCTCCTACTCTCTCTCCTGCTCAGTACTAGAGTTTAGTTCCTGACTCTCCCCCTCCTACTCTCTCTCCTGCTCAGTACTAGAGTTTAGTTCCTGACTCTTCCCCTCCTACTCTCTCTCCTGCTCAGTACTAGAGTCTAGTTCCTGACTCTCCCCCTCCTACTCTCTCCCCTGCTCAGTACTAGAGTTTAGTTCCTGACTCTCCCCCTCCTACTCTCTCTCCTGCTCAGTACTAGAGTCTAGTTCCTGACTCTCCCCCTCCTACTCTCTCTCCTGCTCAGTACTAGAGTCTAGTTCCTGACTCTTCCCCTCCTACTCTCTCTCCTGCTCAGTACTAGTGTTTAGTTCCTGACTCTCCCCCTCCTACTCTCTCTCCTGCTCAGTACTAGAGTTTAGTTCCTGACTCTCCCCCTCCTACTCTCTCTCCTGCTCAGTACTAGAGTCTAGTTCCTGACTCTCCCCCTCCTACTCTCTCCCCCGCTCAGTACTAGAGTCTAGTTCCTGACTCTCCCCCTCCTACTCTCTCTCCTGCTCAGTACTAGAGTCTAGTTCCTGACTCTCCCCCTCCGACTCTCTCTCCTGCTCAGTACTAGTCTAGTTCTTGACTCTCCCCCTCCGACTCTCTCCCCTGCTCAGTACTAGAGTTTAGTTCCTGACTCTCCCCCTCCTACTCTCTCTCCTGCTCAGTACTAGAGTCTAGTTCCTGACTCTCCCTCTCCTACTCTCTCCCCTGCTCAGTACTAGAGTTTAGTTCCTGACTCTCCCCCTCCTACTCTCTCCCCTGCTCAGTACTAGAGTTTAGTTCCTGACTCTCCCCCTCCTACTCTCTCTCCTGCTCAGTACTATAGTCTCGTTCCTGACTCTCCCCCTCCTACTCTCTCTCCTGCTCAGTACTAGAGTCTAGTTCTTGACTCTCCCCCTCCTACTCTCTCTCCTGCTCAGTACTAGAGTTTAGTTCCTGACTCTCCCCCTCCTACTCTCTCTCCTGCTCAGTACTAGAGTTTAGTTCCTGACTCTCCCCCTCCTACTCTCTCTCCTGCTCAGTACTAGAGTTTAGTTCCTGACTCTCCCCCTCCTACTCTCTCTCCTGCTCAGTACTAGAGTCTAGTTCCTGACTCTCCCCCTCCTACTCTCTCTCCTGCTCAGTACTAGAGTCTAGTTCCTGACTCCCCCCCTCCTACTCTCTCCCCTGCTCAGTACTAGAGTCTAGTTCTTGACTCTCCCCCTCCTACTCTCTCTCCTGCTCAGTACTAATCTAGTTCTTGACTCTCCCCCTCCTACTCTCTCTCCTGCTCAGTACTAGAGTCTAGTTCTTGACTCTCCCCCTCCTACTCTCTCTCCTGCTCAGTACTAGAGTCTAGTTCTTGACTCTCCCCCTCCTACTCTCTCTCCTGCTCAGTACTAGAGTCTAGTTCTTGACTCTCCCCCTCCTACTCTCTCTCCTGCTCAGTACTAGAGTCTAGTTCTTGACTCTCCCCCTCCTACTCTCTCTCCTGCTCAGTACTAGAGTTTAGTTCCTGACTCTTCCCCTCCTACTCTCTCTCCTGCTCAGTACTAGAGTCTAGTTCCTGACTCTCCCCCTCCTACTCTCTCTCCTGCTCAGTACTAGAGTCTAGTTCCTGACTCTTCCCCTCCTACTCTCTCTCCTGCTCAGTACTAGAGTTTAGTTCCTGACTCTCCCCCTCCTACTCTCTCCCCTGCTCAGTACTAGAGTCTAGTTCCTGACTCCCCCCCTCCTACTCTCTCTCCTGCTCAGTACTAGAGTCTAGTTCCTGACTCTCCCCCTCCTACTCTCTCCCCTGCTCAGTACTAGAGTTTAGTTCCTGACTCTTCCCCTCCTACTCTCTCTCCTGCTCAGTACTAGAGTCTAGTTCCTGACTCTCCCCCTCCTACTCTCTCTCCTGCTCAGTACTAGAGTCTAGTTCCTGACTCTTCCCCTCCTACTCTCTCTCCTGCTCAGTACTAGAGTTTAGTTCCTGACTCTCCCCCTCCTACTCTCTCCTGCTCAGTACTACAGTTTAGTTCCTGACTCTTCCCCTCCTACTCTCTCTCCTGCTCAGTACTAGAGTCTAGTTCTTGACTCTCCCCCTCCTACTCTCTCTCCTGCTCAGTACTAGAGTCTAGTTCCTGACTCTCCCCCTCCTACTCTCTCTCCTGCTCAGTACTAGAGTCTAGTTCCTGACTCTCCCCCTCCTACTCTCTCTCCTGCTCAGTACTAGAGTCTAGTTCCTGACTCTCCCCCTCCTACTCTCTCTCCTGCTCAGTACTAGAGTTTAGTTCCTGACTCTTCCCCTCCTACTCTCTCTCCTGCTCAGTACTAGAGTTTAGTTCCTGACTCTCCCCCTCCCTTTCCCTGCTTCTGAGAGCCGGGGCCATGATGCCGTTGGATGTGGATCTTCAGATGGACTATGCGATTGAAACACTTCTCACACTGCTGGCACTTGGAGCGCATGTGGGCCCTGAGGTGTCTCTTTTCAGTGAACGAGCGTTGGCACAGCTGGCACGTGTGGGGTCTCTGACTACTGTGGACGGCTGTATGTTTCTGGAGGTGTTTAAGCTGGAAGAAACGTTTGTCGCAGATGTCACAAATGTATCTCTTTGAACCTCTGTGGCTCTGAAGGTGTCTGTCCCGTAGATTAATGTTCTTGAATCTTTCTGAGCATTCCGAGCACTGATAAGGATGCCGATGGTTCTCCTCGTGGGTAAGCTTGTCCTGTTTGGTTTTGAATGGCACGAGGCAGAACTTACATGGGTAAACACTGCCTTTCTGGTGGAGATGTCTGTGACACTTCAGACCCTGTTCACTCAGACAGCGTTTACCACAGTCTAGACAGCAGAGCTTCTTGATCTTGTACACACACAAATTATCCTTCTTAAAGTGACGCTTGCGCTCTCTCTCCTCCTCTCTCTCCTGCTCTCTCTCCTGCTCCGTCCCACATTTTGTCTCCCAACTCTCCTGCTCCTGAGAGCCGGGGCCATGATAGAGTTGGATGTGGTTCTTCAGACTGACGCTGTAATTGAAGCACTTCTCACACTGCTGGCACTTGAAGGGCCTCTCCCCTGTGTGGAGGCGCATGTGGGACTTGAGGTGGCTCGGCTGGGCATACGAGCGTCGGCACAGCTGGCACTTGTGGGGCTTCTGGCCACTGTGGACGGCTGTCGTTGGACCTCTGTGGCTCTGAAGGTGTCTGTTCCGTAGTCTAATGTTCTTGAATCTTTCTGAGCATTCTGAGCAATGATACGGATGCCGATGGTTCTCCTCGTGGGTAAGCTTGGCCTGTTTGGTCCTGAATGGCTTGAGGCAGAACTTACATGGGTAAACACAGCCTTTCTGATGGAGACGTCTGTGACTCCACAGACCCTGTTCACTCAGACGGCGTTTACTACAATCTCGACAACGGAGCTTCTTAATCTTGTACACACACAAATTATCCTTCTTGATGTGACGCTTGCTGCAGTCTGTACAGAGCAACCGATGAGGTTGTGTGTTGTGTTCCCGTCGTACATGTTCCTTGAAGCTGTCCGGGTCCTCGAACTGCATGTAGAATCGGTCAAATCCAACAGCTTGTTGGACCTCACTCACACACACACCACAGGCGTACAGTTTCTTATGGCGCTGTGTGGTGCAGGCGAGTACGGGCTCGGCTCCACAGTCAGTACACCACTCCACAAGTCTCTCTTTCTCTATTCCGCTCTGAGAATTATCAAAGTCGGCCTTTTCTGTTAGACCAGAGGAACCTGCCGTTTCCAAATCCTCAGAAGAATCAGAGTCCATTACAATGTCTTCCTCATCAGACGGCTCCCACTCGGTCTCATCTGATCTCTCATCTGATCTCTCCTTTCCCCTTTTCCTCCGAGGACAGACTTCCTCATCATAGTCACACATCTCCTCAGTGATTTCCATCGTCAACGAACAACTGTCATCCTGGTCTCTGTCCTTACATGGTTCCTCACGAAAAGAAACAAAAACACATTTTACTATCAGCATGTCTGCATCATTCTCTAAAGGGTTCTGTGATGATGTCACTGAGGTAAATAACTAAATACCCACCTCTCCATCCAGTAGCTCCGTCTCTCTTTCTCCAGACGTTTCCTCAGCAACAAAAGGATGGCTCATCCACTTCCTGGTGTGACTGCATATTGGGCACATCTGAATGACAGAGAAGCTCCTCTGTTGGCCCTGCAAGCTGACCTTGCACTCAAATCCACACCTCCTGCACCACCGGAAGAGATGCAGGAGACAGTCTCTGTTCACACACAGGTCACCACTCCTGTGGATGGAGGTGAAGTGACAATTAACAAAATTGTGCTCATCACAAAGTGCTGTTAATGTAAAAGCCACTTAAGACTACACTAAATAAAAACAAACGCAACATGCAACAATTTCAAAGATTTTACTGAGTTACAGTTCATATAAGGAAATCAGTCAATTTAAATAAATAAATTAGGCCCTAATCTATGGATTTTACATGACTGGGAATACAGATATGCATCTGTTGGTCACAGACAGCAACAAAAAAAAAGTAGGGGCAGAGTTGATCAGGCTGTTGATTGTGGCCTGTGGAATGTTGTCCCACTCCTCTTCAATGGCTGTGCGAAGTTGCTTGATATTAGCAGGAACTGGAACATGCCATCATACACGTCGATCCAGAGCATCCCAAACATGCTCAATGGGTGACTGCTGGTGAGTATGTAGGAAGAGATGGAGACCCGCACACTGTCGAAAAAAGGAATAAATCCAAAACTGACGCTTGAATGCAAAATAAAGATGTTGATCATGTGACATATGCAATTATCCTTGAAGTAAAAGCCAGGTGTGTGGTCCAACGATTTACACTGATGATGGCCTGAGGCCGAAATATTTGTGCTTTGTTTTCACCTTTCATTTATGTACTTGTTGGACGTCCTGGATCTTTCATTTATGCACTTGTTGGACGTCCTGCCAAATTCTCTAAAACGACGGAGGCGGCTTATGGTAGAGAAATGAACATTACATTCTCTGGCAACAGCGCTGGTGGACATTGCTGCAGTCAGCATACCAATTGCACACTCCCTCAACTTGAGACATCTGTGGCATTGTGTTGTGTGACAAAACTGCACACTTTAACGTGGCCTTTTATTGTCCCCAGAACAAGGTACACCTGTGTAATGACCATGCTGTTTAATCAACTTCTTCATATGCCACACCTGTCAGGTGGATGGATTATCTTGGCAAATGAGAAATGCTCACTAACAGGGATGTAAACACATTTGTGCACAAAATTAGAGAGAAATAAGCTAAATGTGCTTATGGAAAATTTCTGGGATCTTTTATTTCAGCACATGAAACATGGGACCAACACTTTACATGTTTTATATGTTTGTTCAGTATAGTTTTAAGAAAAGATGGATGCCTCAAAAGGTAGTTAGTTCCCGGTTATGTTACGATCCCCTTTAGACATGTTGATATTTTGACATCCTGTATGTGGAATCATCAGTGAAGTGAATGTGGACTTACTCAGGAGAAACATCGACGCTGGTTCCATGAGGACGTGTTTGCACAGCTGTGGAAAATGAGATGCATTGTTTCATATGTCACGCTGATATTTTGCCCAGGGTTCAGTGTGAACACAGTAATAAACAATTATATTATTCAAAATGTGTAAAGTACAATGCCTTCGGAAAGTATTCAGACCCCTCGACCTTTTCCACATTTTGTTACATTACTTTTTTCAGCAATCTACACAGTATACCCCATAATCACAAAGCAAAAACTGTTTTTTAGAAATGTTTGAAAATGTATTAAGGAATAAAAACAGAAATACCTTATTTACATAAGTATTCAGACCCTTTGCTATGAGACTCACAATTGAGGTCAGGTGCATCCTGTTTCTATTGATCCTCCTTGAGATGTTTCTACAACTTGATTGGAGTCCACTTGTGGTAAATTCAATTGATTGGACATGATTTGGAAAGGCACACACCTGTCTATATAAGGTCCCACAGTTGACAGTACAGCAAAAACCAAGCCATGAGGTCGATGGAATTGTCCGTAGAGCTCCGAAACAGGATTGTGTCGAGACACAGATCTGGGGTAGGGTACCAAAACAATTCTGCAGCATTGAAGGTCCCCAAGAACACAGTGGCTTCCGTCATTCTTAAATGGATAAAGTTTGGAACCACCAAGACTCTTCCTAGAGCTGGCCGCCCAGCCAAACTGAGCAATCGGGGGAGAATGGACTCAGTCAAGGAGGTGAACAAGAACCCGATGGTCACTCGGACAGAGCTCAGGGTTCCTCTGTGGAGATGGGAGAACCTTCCAGATGGACAACCATCTCTGCAGCACTCCACCAATCAGGCCTTTATGGTAGAGTGCCCAGATGGAAGCCACTCCTCAGTAAAATGCACATGACAGCCCGCTTGGAGTTTGCCAAAAGGTACCTATAGACTCTCAGACCGTGAGAAACAAGATTCTCTGGTCTGATGAAACCAAGATTGAACTCTTTGACCTGAATGCCAAGTGTCACGTCTGGAGGAAACCTGGCACCATCCCTATGGTGAAGCATGGTGGTGGAGGCATCATGCTGTGGGGATGTTTTTCAGCGGCAGGGACTGATAGACTAGTCAGGATCGAGGCAGAGATGAATGGAGTAAAGTACAGAGAGATCCTTGATGAAATCCTGCTCCAGAGTGCTCAGGACCTCAGACTGGGGCAAAGGTCCACCTTCCAACAGGACAACGACCCTAATCACACGGACAAGACAACGCAGGAGTGGCTTTCGGACAAGTCTCTGAATGTCCTTGAGTGGCCCAGCCAGAGCCCAGACTTGAACCCGATCAAACATCTCTGGAGAGACCTGAAAATAGCTGTTCAGCGACACTCCCCATCCAACCTGACAGAGCTTGAGAAGATGTGCAGAGAAGAATGGGAGAAGCTCCTCAAATACAGGGGTGCAAAGCTTGTAGCGTCATAGGGGCAGCAGATAACCAAGTGGTTAGAGTGTTGGGTCAGTAACCGAAAGGTTGATGGATCCAATCCCTGAGCTGACAAGGTACAAATCTGTCGTTCTGCCCCTGAACAAGGCAGTTAACCCACTGTACCCCGGTAGGCAGTCATTGTAAATAAGAATTCGTTTTTTACTGACTTGGCTAGTTAAATAAAGGTTAAATAAAATAACAAAACATTTAAAAAAATACCCAACAAGATTCGAGGCTGTAATTGCTGCCAAAGGTGCTTCCTCAAAGTACTGAGTAAAGGGTCTGAATACTTGTGTAAATGTGACAATTTTGTAATCTAAAAACGTGTTTTGCCATTATGAATATAGTTATTGACGAGAGAAAAAAAAACAATAACACATTTTAGAATAAGGCTGTAATGTAACAAAATGTGGAAAAAGTCAATGGGTCTGAATTCTTTCCGAATGCACTATATTGTAAAGACGCGTGTGTGTGTGTGTGTTGCGTGGTATACCGGTAACTTCAAAGGTAGGATTCATATAGGGCTAACTATATAAAACAATATCTTTCTGGTTGGTGCTCCTGACAGGGAGAGGGAGGGAGGGAGGTGTGTTTGATAGTTGTCAAGATCATTTGTATCCCCATCCTTATGGAGTGTCAGCACATATGTGGATTTTCTTTTGGAATACTTCCTGTTAACAAAGCCTCCAGGACTCCAATGTTAACAAAGCCTCCAGGACTCCAATGTTAACAAAGCCTCCAGGACTCCAATGTTAACAAAGCCTCCAGGACTCCAATGTTAACAAAGCCTCCAGGACTCCAATGTTAACAAAGCCTCCAGGACTCCAATGTTAACAAAGCCTCCAGGACTCCAATGTTAACAAAGCCTCCAGGACTCCCAATGTTAACAAAGCCTCCAGGACTCCAATGTTAACAAAGCCTCCAGGACTCCAATGTTAACAAAGCCTCCAGGACTCCAATGTTAACAAAGCCTCCAGGACTCCAATGTTAACAAAGCCTCCAGGACTCCAATGTTAACAAAGCCTCCAGGACTTCTTTATCAGTGAATTTCCCAAAAAGAAAACTCCTGGCCAGCATTTTCAGTATCATTCAATAGATTTTCACCATCAACATCCAAACTACTCTTTTTAAAAGCTGGCTTTGAAATACATTCAAATATAAAGCCTACAGGGATGAAATGATGATTAAATGCATTAATTATATCAATTTTGTCAGTAATAGGGCCAGAATCTAAATTAATTTATTGGGGGAGAGAAGAGGAGACACAACCCTTCAGTGATTTTAACAGACAAAATGTAGCCGAGTTCCCTGTACATTCAGATAGATTATTATGTTGATTCACTGATTTAGCTTTTTAAACTAAACTAGTTTGACACACAGATTTCTCAATTGCCTAAAAGACTGCCAGTCTGGGCCCGAGTCTGTGAATCTAGCTTTGGCCCAGGCAGCATCTCTGTTGTGTATGTCTTCAGATAGCTCTGGACTGAACCAAGGGCAAGACTGATTTTTAATTCTCTGTTTTTTAAAAGGGAGCATGTTTATCTACAACACAATGTAAAACCTTTGAGAAGTGGTTCAGAGACAACTCTGGGTCAGGTACAGGTGTAATACAATCAAAGTCACCAAAATAAAGGTCTCAAAAAAAAAAAAAGAAGGCCTGTCAATTGAAATCTTAAAAATTCCTTTTTGATAAAACGAGGTTTGGATCGAGGCATCTGTATATACCTGACACATACAATGGGACAGCGGTCACTAATATCCAAAGCAAATACCCCACTCCCAGCATATTTCTCTGGAGTATTTGTAAATATGAGGTCAATCAAAGTCGATCATTGTAGGTAATAAACTACAAATATTAAAATGTCAAACCTTTTCTGCATTTAAAATCATACAGAGTTTCAAAACAAGTCAGATTACTTTGAGATTTCAGAACAACAGGAGACTCAAAGATTGGATTATACCAATTAGGAAAATAAAACAAAGTCGGAATAGCAATGACATTGCTCCGGTTAGCACCATTATGTCACCACTTTCAGATACTACATGTGGAACTCTCATAGAGACCAAAGAGGACATGGTAAAAACTGACTTACATGTAATGTTAATATTGTCCTCACGTCAACTTAGTTGACCAACTGAAGAGTAGGTTTCATGCAGTGTCCCCCTGACTGACATACAGATCATTATGTAGTGTTGTCCCGACTGACATACAGATCATTATGTAGTGTTGTCCCCTGACTGACATACAGATCATTATGTAGTGTTGTCCCGACTGACATACAGATCATTATGTAGTGTTGTCCCGACTGACATACAGATCATTATGTAGTGTTGTCCCCTGACTGACATACAGATCATTATGTAGTGTTGTCCCCTGACTGACATACAGATCATTATGTAGTGTTGTCCCCTGACTGACATACAGATCATTATGTAGTGTTGTCCCCCTGACTGACATACAGATCATTATGTAGTGTTGTCCCCTGACTGACATACAGATCATTATGTAGTGTTGTCCTGACTGACATACAGATCATTATGTAGTGTTGTCCCCCTGACTGACATACAGATCATTATGTAGTGTTGTCCCGACTGACATACAGATCATTATGTAGTGTTGTCCCCTGACTGACATACAGATCATTATGTAGTGTTGTCCCCTGACTGACATACAGATCATTATGTAGTGTTGTCCCCTGACTGACATACAGATCATTATGTAGTGTTGTCCCCCTGACTGACATACAGATCATTATGTAGTGTTGTCCCCCTGACTGACATACAGATCATTATGTAGTGTTGTCCCCCTGACTGACATACAGATCATTATGTAGTGTTGTCCCCTGACTGACACAATGACATACAGATCATTATGTAGTGTTGTCCCCTGACTGACACAATGACATACAGATCATTATGTAGTGTTGTCCCCTGACTGACACAATGACATACAGATCATTATGTAGTGTTGTCCCCCTGACTGACACAATGACATACAGATCATTATGTAATGTTGTCCCCTGACTGACACAATGACATACAGATCATTATGTAGTGTTGTCCCCTGACTGACACAATGACATACAGATCATTATGTAGTGTTGTCCCCTGACTGACACAATGACATACAGATCATTATGTAGTGTATATTCCTTCCTCCCATTCCTCCAGCCAAATCACAGGTAGGCCTTTGCAAATATGAACAAATTAGCCATTCTATGCAGTATTCTATCATACAGTGTGAAGTTACATTTAAAACGTGTTGTATTAAATAGAAGTGTGAATATCAGTGACAGGTTTTTAATTTAGCACATGAGCGTAACGTTTAGGAAACGGGAACAAGTGTCCGAGGGACAGGGCGAACAGGAGTCCAGGCCAATCTGAATTTATCCCCCTGTGATACTTGGCCCGTTATCGTATCATTAGTAAAATGTTGCTATCGTGACAACACTACTAATGAATATCATTAGTTAAATTGTTTCACAAACCTTTATTTTTCTTTTGCACTTTGAAGAACTTCTTCGCAGAGAGCTGTGTGGACAGATCTGGAGTCAATTTCAATCATTCTGAACATCATAAAATAGTTAGTCAACCAAACACCCATGATATACCCTCCTTCCCTGATACCTTCTCCCTCCCTCCCTGATACCCTCTCCCTCCCTCCCTGATACCCTCTCCCTCCCTCACTGATACCCTCTCCCTCCCTCACTGATACCCTCTCCCTCCCTCACTGATACCCTCTCCCTCCCTCCCTGATACCCTCTCCCTCCCTCACTGATACCCTCTCCCTCCCTCCCTGATACCCTCTCCCTCCCTCACTGATACCCTCTCCCTCCCTCCCTCCCTGAAACCCTCTCCCTCCCTCACTGATACCCTCTCCCTCCTTTCCTCACTGATACCCTCTCCCTCCTTTCCTCACTGATACCCTCTCCCTCCTTTCCTCCCTGATACCCCCTCCGTCCTTCCCTCCCTGATACCCCCTCCGTCCTTCCCTCCCTGATACCCCCTCCTTCCCTCCCTCCCTGATACCCTCTCCCTCCCTCCCTGATACCCTCTCCCTCCTTCCCTCCCTGATACCCTCTCCCTCCTTTCCTCCCTGATACCCTCTCCCTCCCTCCCTGATACCCTCTCCCTCCTTTCCTCCCTGATACCCTCTCCCTCCTTTCCTCCCTGATACCCTCTCCCTCCTTTCCTCCCTGATACCCTCTCCCTCCCTCCCTGATACCCTCTCCTTCCTTCCCTCCCTGATATCCTCTCCCTCCTTTCCTCCCTGATACCCTCTCCCTCCTTTCCTCCCTGATACCCTCTCCCTCCTTCCTTCCCTCCCTGATACCCTCTCCCTCCTTTCCTCCCTGATACCCTCTCCCTCCTTCCTTCCCTCCCGGATACCCTCTCCCTCCTTCCCTCCCTGATACCCTCTCCCTCCTTCCCTCCCTGATACCCTCTCCCTCCTTTCCTCCCTGATACCCTCTCCTTCCTTCCCTCCCTGATACCCTCTCCCTCTTTTCCTCCCTGATACCCTCTCCCTCCTTTCCTCCCTGATACCCTCTCCCTCCTTCCCTCCCTGATACCCTCTCCCTCCCTCCTTCCCTCCCTGATACCCTCTCCCTCCTTCCCTCCCTGATACCCTCTCCCTCCTTCCCTCCCTGATACCCTCTCCCTCCTTCCTTCCCTCCCTGATACCCTCTCCCTCCTTCCTTCCCTCCCTGATACCCTCTCCCTCCTTCCTTCCCTCCCTGATACCCTCTCCCTCCTTCCTTCCCTCCCTGATACCCTCTCCTTCCCTCCCTGATACCCTCTCCCTCCTTTCCTCCCTGATACCCTCTCCCTCCCTCCCTGATACCCTCTCCCTCCTTTCCTCCCTGATACCCTCTCCCTCCTTTCCTCCCTGATACCCTCTCCCTCCTTCCCTCCCTGATACCCTCTCCCTCCCTCCTTCCCTCCCTGATACCCTCTCCCTCCCTCCTTCCCTCCCTGATACCCTCTCCCTCCCTCCTTCCCTCCCTGATACCCTCTCCCTCCTTCCCTCCCTGATACCCTCTCCCTCCTTCCTTCCCTCCCTGATACCCTCTCCCTCCTTCCTTCCCTCCCTGATACCCTCTCCCTCCTTCCTTCCCTCCCTGATACCCTCTCTCTCCCTCCTTCCTTCCCTCCCTGATACCCTCTCTCTCCCTCCTTCCTTCCCTCCCTGATACCCTCTCCCTCCTTCCTTCCCTCCCTGATACCCTCTCCCTCCTTCCTTCCCTCCCTGATACCCTCTCCCTCCTTCCTTCCCTCCCTGATACCCTCTCCCTCCTTCCTTTCCGCCCTGATACCCTCTCCCTCCTTCCTTTCCTCCCTGATACCCTCTCCCTCCTTCCTTTCCTCCCTGATACCCTCTCCCTCCTTCCTTTCCTCCCTGATACCCTCTCCCTCCTTCCTTTCCTCCCTGATACCCTCTCCCTCCTTCCTTTCCTCCCTGATACCCTCTCCCTCCTTCCTTTCCTCCCTGATACCCTCTCCCTCCTTCCTTTCCTCCCTGATACCCTCTCCCTCCTTCCTTTCCTCCCTGATACCCTCTCCCTCCTTCCTTCCCTCCCTGATACCCTCTCCCTCCTTCCTTCCCTCCCTGATACCCTCTCCCTCCTTCCTTCCCTCCCTGATACCCTCTCCCTCCTTTCCTCCCTGATACCCTCTCCCTCCTTCCCTCCCTGATACCCTCTCCCTCCTTCCCTCCCTGATACCCTCTCCCTCCTCCCTCCCTGATACCCTCTCCCTCCTCCCTCCCTGATACCCTCTCCCTCCTTCCTTCCCTCCCTGATACCCTCTCCCTCCTTCCTTCCCTCCCTGATACCCTCTCCCTCCTTCCCTCCCTGATACCCTCTCCCTCCTTTCCTCCCTGATACCCTCTCCCTCCTTTCCTCCCTGATACCCTCTCCTTCCTTTCCTCCCTGATACCCTCTCCCTCCCTCCCTGATACCCTCTCCTTCCTTCCCTCCCTGATATCCTCTCCCTCCTTTCCTCCCTGATACCCTCTCCCTCCTTTCCTCCCTGATACCCTCTCCCTCCTTCCTTCCCTCCCTGATACCCTCTCCCTCCTTTCCTCCCTGATACCCTCTCCCTCCTTCCTTCCCTCCCGGATACCCTCTCCCTCCTTCCCTCACTGATACCCTCTCCCTCCTTCCCTCCCTGATACCCTCTCCCTCCTTTCCTCCCTGATACCCTCTCCTTCCTTCCCTCCCTGATACCCTCTCCCTCCTTTCCTCCCTGATACCCTCTCCCTCCTTCCCTCCCTGATACCCTCTCCCTCCTTCCCTCCCTGATACCCTCTCCCTCCCTCCTTCCCTCCCTGATACCCTCCCCCTCCCTCCTTCCCTCCCTGATACCCTCTCCCTCCTTCCCTCCCTGATACCCTCTCCCTCCTTCCTTCCCTCCCTGATACCCTCTCCCTCCTTCCCTCCCTGATACCCTCTCCCTCCTTCCTTCCCTCCCTGATACCCTCTCCCTCCTTCCTTCCCTCCCTGATACCCTCTCCCTCCTTCCTTCCCTCCCTGATACCCTCTCCCTCCTTCCTTCCCTCCCTGATACCCTCTCCTTCCCTCCCTGATACCCTCTCCCTCCTTTCCTCCCTGATACCCTCTCCCTCCCTCCCTGATACCCTCTCCCTCCTTTCCTCCCTGATACCCTCTCCCTCCTTTCCTCCCTGATACCCTCTCCCTCCTTTCCTCCCTGATACCCTCTCCCTCCCTCCCTGATACCCTCTCCTTCCTTCCCTCCCTGATATCCTCTCCCTCCTTTCCTCCCTGATACCCTCTCCCTCCTTTCCTCCCTGATACCCTCTCCCTCCTTCCTTCCCTCCCTGATACCCTCTCCCTCCTTTCCTCCCTGATACCCTCTCCCTCCTTCCCTCCCTGATACCCTCTCCCTCCTTCCTTCCCTCCCGGATACCCTCTCCCTCCTTCCCTCACTGATACCCTCTCCCTCCCTGATACCCTCTCCCTCCCTCCCTGATACCCTCTCCCTCCTTTCCTCCCTGATACCCTCTCCTTCCTTCCCTCCCTGATACCCTCTCCCTCCTTTCCTCCCTGATACCCTCTCCCTCCTTTCCTCCCTGATACCCTCTCCCTCCTTCCCTCCCTGATACCCTCTCCCTCCTTCCCTCCCTGATACCCTCTCCCTCCTTCCCTCCCTGATACCCTCTCCCTCCCTCCTTCCCTCCCTGATACCCTCTCCCTCCTTCCTTCCCTCCCTGATACCCTCTCCCTCCTTCCTTCCCTCCCTGATACCCTCTCCCTCCTTCCCTCCCTGATACCCTCTCCCTCCTTCCTTCCCTCCCTGATACCCTCTCCCTCCTTCCTTCCCTCCCTGATACCCTCTCCCTCCTTCCTTCCCTCCCTGATACCCTCTCCCTCCTTCCTTCCCTCCCTGATACCCTCTCCTTCCCTCCCTGATACCCTCTCCCTCCTTTCCTCCCTGATACCCTCTCCCTCCCTCCCTGATACCCTCTCCCTCCTTTCCTCCCTGATACCCTCTCCCTCCTTTCCTCCCTGATACCCTCTCCCTCCTTTCCTCCCTGATACCCTCTCCCTCCTTTCCTCCCTGATACCCTCTCCCTCCCTCCCTGATACCCTCTCCTTCCTTCCCTCCCTGATATCCTCTCCCTCCTTTCCTCCCTGATACCCTCTCCCTCCTTTCCTCCCTGATACCCTCTCCCTCCTTTCCTCCCTGATACCCTCTCCCTCCTTTCCTCCCTGATACCCTCTCCCTCCTTTCCTCCCTGATACCCTCTCCCTCCTTCCCTCCCTGATACCCTCTCCCTCCTTCCTTCCCTCCCGGATACCCTCTCCCTCCTTCCCTCACTGATACCCTCTCCCTCCTTCCCTCACTGATACCCTCTCCCTCCCTGATACCCTCTCCCTCCCTCCCTGATACCCTCTCCCTCCTTTCCTCCCTGATACCCTCTCCTTCCTTCCCTCCCTGATACCCTCTCCCTCCTTTCCTCCCTGATACCCTCTCCCTCCTTTCCTCCCTGATACCCTCTCCCTCCTTCCCTCCCTGATACCCTCTCCCTCCTTCCCTCCCTGATACCCTCTCCCTCCCTCCTTCCTTCCCTGATACCCTCTCCCTCCCTCCTTTCCTCCCTGATACCCTCTCCCTCCTTCCCTCCCTGATACCCTCTCCCTCCTTCCCTCCCTGATACCCTCTCCCTCCTTCCTTCCCTCCCTGATACCCTCTCCCTCCTTCCTTCCCTCCCTGATACCCTCTCCCTCCTTTCCTCCCTGATACCCTCTCCCTCCTTTCCTCCCTGATACCCTCTCCCTCCTTTCCTCCCTGATACCCTCTCCCTCCTTTCCTCCCTGATACCCTCTCCCTCCCTCCTTGATACCCTCTCCCTCCCTCCTTCCCTCCCTGATACCCTCTCCCTCCCTCCTTCCCTCCCTGATACCCTCTCCCTCCCTCCTTCCCTCCCTGATACCCTCTCCCTCCTTCCTTCCCTCCCTGATACCCTCTCCCTCCTTCCTTCCCTCCCTGATACCCTCTCCCTCCTTCCTTCCCTCCCTGATACCCTCTCCCTCCTTCCTTCCCTCCCTGATACCCTCTCCTCCTTCCTTCCCTCCCTGATACCCTCTCCCTCCTTCCTTCCCTCCCTGATACCCTCTCCCTCCTTCCTTCCCTCCCTGATACCCTCTCCCTCCTTCCTTCCCTCCCTGATACCCTCTCCCTCCTTCCTTCCCTCCCTGATACCCTCTCCCTCCTTCCTTCCCTCCCTGATACCCTCTCCCTCCTTCCTTCCCTCCCTGATACCCTCTCCCTCCTTCCTTTCCTCCCTGATACCCTCTCCCTCCTTCCTTTCCTCCCTGATACCCTCTCCCTCCTTCCTTTCCTCCCTGATACCCTCTCCCTCCTTCCTTTCCTCCCTGATACCCTCTCCCTCCTTCCTTCCTCCCTGATACCCTCTCCCTCCTTCCTTCCCTCCCTGATACCCTCTCCCTCCTTCCTTCCCTCCCTGATACCCTCTCCCTCCTTCCTTCCCTCCCTGATACCCTCTCCCTCCTCCCTCCCTGATACCCTCTCCCTCCTTCCCTCCCTGATACCCTCTCCCTCCTTCCCTCCCTGATACCCTCTCCCTCCTTCCCTCCCTGATACCCTCTCCCTCCTTCCTTCCCTCCCTGATACCCTCTCCCTCCTTCCCTCCCTGATACCCTCTCCCTCCTTTCCTCCCTGATACCCTCTCCCTCCTTTCCTCCCTGATACCCTCTCCTTCCTTTCCTCCCTGATACCCTCTCCCTCCTTCCCTCCCTGATACCCTCTCCCTCCTTTCCTCCCTGATACCCTCTCCCTCCTTTCCTCCCTGATACCCTCTCCCTCCTTCCTTCCCTCCCTGATACCCTCTCCCTCCTTCCTTCCCTCCCTGATACCCTCTCCCTCCTTTCCTCCCTGATACCCTCTCCCTCCTTTCCTCCCTGATACCCTCTCCCTCCTTTCCTCCCTGATACCCTCTCCCTCCTTCCCTCCCTGATACCCTCTCCCTCCTTCCCTCCCTGATACCCTCTCCCTCCTTCCTTCCCTCCCTGATACCCTCTCCCTCCTTCCTTCCCTCCCTGATACCCTCTCCCTCCTTCCTTCCCTCCCTGATACCCTCTCCCTCCTTCCTTCCCTCCCTGATACCCTCTCCCTCCTTCCTTCCCTCCCTGATACCCTCTCCCTCCTTTCCTCCCTGATACCCTCTCCCTCCCCTCCCTGATACCCCCTCCCTCCCTCCCTCCCTCTCGTATAGTAATGACCAGTTACAACTGTCTACCAATTTGGTTGCATTCCAGATATTCATTCCATCAAAAAAATCACCCGTTTTCCCCGTTTCCGCTGGACTGACTTCCTGTACGCAGTCTTGTTCTCCTTTTCATCCTCATCATCCTCATCTTCATCCTGCTCCCTGGAGAACTGCCAGAACTCCTCATCCGTCAGCGCAGTGGCATCTTCATCGTCACTGCCCGGCAACACAACAGTAGTCTCTGCTACATTCTCTCCAGAGCAACTGGGATCTCCATCCTCCAGTGACAAAGGTGTCATCTGTATACGTGTAGAACATACGCGCAGTTATTAACCAGTGCAATGGAAAGAACCAATGGAATAGTCCCAAAAGTGCAAACTGAACTCCAACTAAATCAAGCACTTCTCAGTCACTGTCAACGGGTCTAACTGTAGCTACTAGGGTTGTGACGATACGAGTATCGCGATACTCCAAGGTATCGTGGCAAGGAAACAAAAGATGAAGCGGTTTTAATTTTCCTGAGGAAATCAGTCCTGATGTTGGAAATATGATTATGTTGTCACTAAGAGTCAGATGTTTATTTTCCAAGCTATAGCACACATTTTGATATAAAGCAGGTTTAAAAGGACCAAAGAGTTTGGCATGCTTCGTGTTTTCTTTCGGGGAAAAAATTATCAAGTATCGCGATATCGCCACAACACTAAAAACACAATTTTTGTTGGTGGGTTAAGCCACACAGTAACACAGGAATGTTACACCAAGACCTGACATAAAGTACAGTCATGATGGAAGGGTCTGACTGCTGAAACAATTGGGGAAGAATATACTATGGAATAATGCTACGACTATCTACAGTGCCTTCAGAAAGTATTCATACCCGTTGACTTATTCTACATTTTGTTGTGTTACAGCCTGATTTCAAAACGGATTCAATTGATTTTCTCTCACCCATCTACACACAATCCCCCAAAGACAAATTGAAAACATGTTTTTAGAAATGTTTGCAAATTTAGTGAAAATAACATACAGAAATCTAATTTACATAAGTACACACCTCTGAGTCAATACATGTTAGAATCACCTTTGGAAACAATTACCGCTGTGAGTCTTTCTGGGTAAGTCTCTAAGACAGGGGTGTCAAACTCCTTCCATGGAAGGCCGAGTGTCTTCTGATTTTTGGTTTCTCCTTTTAATGTGTCCAATTAAGACCTATATAGTTCCTATCTAATCGGTGACCTTAATTCATCAATTAAGTACAAGGGAGGAGTGAAAACCCACAGACACTCAGCCCTCTGTGGATTGAGTTGGACACCGGGCTCTAAGAGCTTTGGACACCTGGATTGTACAATATTTGTACATTATTTTATTTTTAATTCTTCAAGCTCTTTCAAATTGGTTGTTGATAATGGCTAGACAGCCATTTTCAAGTCTTGCCATAGATTTTCAAGCCGATTTAAGTCAAAACTGTAACTAGGCCACACAGGAACATTCAATGTTGTCTTGGTAAGCATCTACAGTATGTATTTGGCCATGTGTTTTAGGTTATTGTCCTGCTGAAAGGTGAATTCATCTCCCAGTGTCTGTTGGAAAGCAGACTGAACCATGTTTTCCTCTAGGATTTTGCCTGTGCTTAGCTCTATTCCGTTTCCTTTTATCCTAAAAAACTCTCTTGTCCTTGCCGATGACAAGCATACCCATAACATGATGCAGCCACCACTATGCTTGAAAATATGAAGAGTGGTACTCAGTAATGTGTTGTATTGGATTTACCCCAAACATAACATTTGTATTCAGGACATAAAGTTAATTTCATTGCCATATTTTTGGCAGTTTTACTTTAGTGCCTTATTGCAGACAGGATGCATGTTTTAGAATATGTTGTATTCTGTACAGCCTTCCTTTTTTCACTCTGTCATTTAGGTTAGTATTGTGGAGTAACTACAATGTTGTTGATCCATCCTCAGTTTTCTCCTATTACAGCCATTAAAGTCTGTAACTGCTTTAAAGTCACCATTGGCCTCATGGTGAAATCCCACCATCCAAAGTGTAATTAATAACTTCACCATGCTCAAAGGGATATTCAATGTCAATTTATTTGTATTTTTACCAAACTACCAATAGGTGCTCTTCTTTGCGAGGCACTGGAAAACCTCCCTGGTCTATGGTTGAATCTGTGTTTGAAATTCACTGCTCGACTGAGGGACCTTACAGATAATTGTATGTGTGGGATACAGAGACTAGGTAGTCGTTCAAAAATGATGTTAAACACTATTAGTGGACACAGGGTGAGTCCATGCAACTTATTATGTGACTTGTTAAAAGCACATTTTTACTCTTGAACGTATTTAGGCTGTCCATAACAAAGGGGTTGAATACTCAAGACATTTCAGCTTTTCATTTTGAATTAATTTGGAAAAAAATCTAAAACCTAATTCCACCTTGACATTATGAGGTATTGTGATGTCATGATGGGGTATTGTGATGTCATGATGGGGTATTGTGATGTCATGTTGGGGTATTGTGTGTAGGCCAGTGACACACAATCTCAATTGAATCCATTTTAAATTCAGGCTGTAACACAACAAAATGTAGAAAAAATTCAAGGGGTGTGAATACTTTCTTCAGGGTATGTAGCCACATTTTAGGAAAACATACCGGATGTTCATCTCTACTCACCACTGGATAGGGTGGGCTGGTCAGTAGGCTTATTGGTTGGTCTTCAATAGCGGTCTGGGTATGGCAGGCAGCAAAGTCTTTATCATAAGATAATGTAATTTCTCTCCTCTTTGTTAAGCTACTGTGACTTGAAACACAAACTCCCATTTTTGCAAGCTTGTTTTGGCATCTCGTCCTGGTTCGTCCTTGCCGTAGCAACATTGAGGTCCTGTACATGGCTGCACACATATTCTTTGAACGAGCCCTAAGTAGTAAGGCACCAGCCATGGCCACCATAGAACTTTTTGCTGATTTGGGTGTATTTGGATTCAAGTCCGCTGTAGCTGAGCTAGTGGATAGAAACCGGAAGAAGGTTGGAGCTGAGTTCTTCCACTCATCGGTCACAGTGGTCCAGTTGAAGGTTTTAAGTGAAAGGGGACTAGTCTGGCGTAGTACTGAGTTAAAACGCATAGAAACTAAGGTGACGCATTCTTTAGTTACCAACTTCAGCACTTCCTCCAACATCGCGTGGCCCAGGCCAGGGATTGCCATTAGGTTTTTGGGGATAGCTTTGAAACGACCCCGCACTAAATTATCTGCAACTGTCTCCCACGGTCCGGTAAGTACTCTTGTTCGTAGAGATGAGCCGACACGAAAACTGACCTACATTAAAATAAAAAAAAATCCATAAGAAAAGATGTTGTTGCACATTTTCCATCCACACAGAACAGACAAAGGTGAAAAGGATTGTGGCTGGAATTTGTCATTTCATTTGTCATTTCATTTGTCATTTCATTTGTCATTTCATTTGTCATTTAATAGATTTTTCTACCATACTTACTTTTGCATCTTTATAAGTTTGATACCTTCGGGATCCTGTTGTTGTTGTTGTTGTTGTTGTCGTTGTTGTTGTTGTCGTCTGCCCACTAGCAAGTCTGCCAACTGCACTCTACAACGTAGAGAAAAGCAAACGGGGGGGGGGACAGTTTTCACAACAACACAGCTGTCATTTTCCATGCATGTTACCATGTTAGACCTGTAACACAACACTGTATATTCTAAGAAGAAGGGTTGCAAACTTCTGGTAACTTTCCCTGATTCTCAGGGTTTTCCAGAAATCTTAGGTGGAAGATTTACAGAATCAAAAGGGAAAAAGCAGAAAATCCTGGAAACCTCATACTGGGATTTCTGGGAATTTTCTACCATAATTCTTAGCATATTTTTGGGGACTCATTGCAAATGCATATACACAAGAGGCTGTATCGTCTGACCTTCACAGTCTGTGTTGAAAAAGCAACAGGAACTACAGCAGATTGTTGGACCACTGATGTTGACATCCGGGATGCTGCTCCTGTTGTTGTAGTACCAGGCTCACCTTTTGGTTTGGCACCAAGTCTGCCAACTGCACTCTACAATGGGGACAAGAGAAAAGGAGGGAGAGATGTCATAACACAGCAGCCATTCTCCATGCATGCTACCATGGTTTACTCAGATCATACCTGCAACACTGCAAATCCAGGCTGTATCACATTCGGCCGTGATTGGGAGTCCCATAGGGCGGCACACAATTGGCCCAGCGTCATCTGGGTTTGACCGGGGTAGGCCATCATTGTAAATAAGAATTTGTTCTTAACTGACTTGCCTAGTTAATTAAAGGTTAAAGTTTTTTTTTTAAACACTGTGCATTCTAAGCCTCTTCTTAGAGGAATGATGGCAAATGCATATGAGCAAGAGGGTGTAGGGTTAAAGTTGTCCCTGGAAGCTGATCTATAATGCTTCTTATTGTACAATGAACAAAAATATTAACGCAAAATGTAACAGTTTCAAAGATTTTACTGAGTTACAGTTCATATAAGGAAATCAGTCAATTGAAATAAATGAATTATGCCCTAATCTATGGATTTCACATGACTGGGAAAACATATGTATCTGTTGGTCACAGATACTTAAAACAAAAGGAGGATGTGGATCAGAAAACCAGTCAGTATCTGGTGTGACCACCATTTGCCTTATGCAGCGCAACACATCTCCTTCACATAATTGATCAGGCTGTTGATTGTGGCCTGTGGAATGTTGTCCCACTCCTCTTCAATGGCTGTATGAAGTTGCTGAATATTGGTGAGAACGGGAGCACGCTGTTGTACACGTCGATCCAGAGCATCCCAAACATGCTCAATGGGTGACATGTCTGGTGAGTATGCATACCATGGAATAACTGGGACATTTTCAGTTTCCAGGAATTGTGTACAGATCCTTGCGGCATGGGGCCGTGCATTATTATGCTGAAACATGAGGTGATGGCGGCAGATGAATGGCAATGGGCCTCAGGATCTCGTCACGGTATCACTGTTCATTCAAATTGCCATCGATAAAATGCAAATGTGTTCATTGTCCGTAGCTTATATAGGCCCGTACCATAACCCCACCGCCACCATGGGGGAACTCTGTTCACAACGTTTACATCCGCAAACCGCCATCGTCAAAGGTGAGCATTTGTCAAGATCGTGGTGAGGACGACGAGCACGCAGATGAGCTTCCCTGAGACGGTTTCTGACAGTTTGTGCAGAAATTCTTTGGTTGTGCAAACCCACAGTTTCATCAGCTGTCCGGGTGGCTGGTTTCAGATGATACAGCAGGTGAAGAAGCTGGATTTGGAAGACCTGGGCTGGCGTGGTTACACATGGTCTGCAGTTGTGAGGCTGGTTAGGCGTACTGGTAAATTCTCTAAAACAACGTTGAAGGCGGCTTATGGTAGAGAAATTAACATTCAATTTTCTTGCAACAGCTCTGGTGGACATTCCTGCAGTCAGCATGCCAATTGCGTGATCCCTCAACTTGAGACATCTGTGGCATTGTGTTGTGTAACAAAACTGCACATTTTAGAGTGGTCTTTTATTGTCCCCAGCACAAGGTGCACCTGTGTAATAATAATCATGCTGTTTAGTCAGTTTATTTATATGCCACACCTGTCAGGTGGATGGATTATCTTGAAGAAAGGAGAAATGCTTACTAACAGGGATGTAAACAAATTTGTGCAAAACATGTGAGGGAAAAATATACTTTTATTTTTTTTTTATCCCCTTTTCTCCCCAATTTTCGTGGTATCCAATCGCTAGTAATTACTATCTTGTCTCATCGCTACAACTCCCGTACGGGCTCGGGAGAGACGAAGGTCGAAAGCCATGCGTCCTCCGAAGCACAACCCAACCAAGCCGCACTGCTTCTTAACACAGCGCGCCTCCAACCCGGAAGCCAGCCGCACCAATGTGTCGGAGGAAACACCGTGCACCCGCCCCCCTCGGTTAGCGCGCACTGCGCCCGGCCCGCCACAGGAGTCGCTGGAGCGCGATGAGACAAGGATATCCCTACCGGCCAAACCCTCCCTAACCCGGACGACGCTAAGCCAATTGTGCGTCGCCCCACGGACCTCCCGGTCGTGGCCGGCTGCGACAGAGCCTGGGCGCGAACCCAGAGACTCTGGTGGCGCAGCTAGCACTGCGATGCAGTGCTCTAGACCACTGCGCCACCCGGGAGGCCCGGAAAAATATACTTTTTGTGCATATGGAAAATGTTTGGGATCTTTTTTATTTCAGCTCATGAAAAATGTGACCAACATTTTACATGTTGCGTTTTATACTTTGGGCAGTAATTTCTGCTCGGCATCAGCCAAATTGTGTACTTCAGTTGCACTTCTCCACTAGGCCGGGAATTTACGAACGGGTATTCTAACAGCAAACAACGCTGTGACTGATGTATAGATACTTTTTCCCCCGGTTCTTTTCTCAGTGTAGCCAGCCTACTTTTCTCAGGTAAAATGCTAGATTAACTTTAAGCAAAACATTAGGAAATATGATGCCCATGCATAGTTTTTTGCAAAAAAAGACATTGCTTTTTCCATTGTAAGCTCATTTACCTGTGTGGCTGCAAGTCAAATAGCGTTGCACTTCTATTGTCATCTGATGAAAATGAAGCTATTTTCCACCGAATATGTTGCACTAATGTAATTTCTGTGAAGGAAAACTATAGTTGCACGTCCCTGATCACTCTATTGAAACAAAAAGAAAACACTTTCGATATAAAACGCGACCCGGTCAATACACAGCTTTCTCCTGTTGTGCCATTTACAAACACACGACTGGCTCAACTGTTCTGGGGGACTACCGTAAAGCTTCATAATGTAAAACAATGTGACCGGTGATATGAAGAACCCGATCTGCTTTATCTCCTAACGTATTGCACAAGCTGACTGCAGGTATTTACTTAAAAAGTAGCTACAAATATAAAAATGTATTGAAAAACATTTTCAGATGGTATTGAAAAACCATCCCGTGGCTATTTCCATATACCCGGTATACAGTTTATATGGTATACCGCACAAGCTTAAAGCTGATCCTTGATCTGTACCTAGGGGAAACTTCCCCCTGGATACCACAAGAGGCTGTAGTCTGACCTTCACAGTCTGTGTTGAAAAAGCAACAGGAACTACAGCAGGTGGTTGGACCACTGATGTTGACATCCGGGATGCTGCTCCTGTTGTTGTAGTACCAGGCTCACCTTTTGGTTTGGCACCAAGTCTGCCAACTGCACTCTACAATGAGGACAAGAGAAAAGGAGGGAGAGATGTCATAACACACATAACCGATTGCGCCACCGAAAAAGGCCTTCTTCAGTGGCGTAAAGGGGTGACACTTCCAAGACTGAGGAGTGTGTTTCCCCCTCACACTCACTCCACAGCGACCAAGTGGTTGAGCTGTGCACAACTGCAATATTTATTTATTTTTTGTTCCCCTAAGAGATTGTCAGTTAGATATGCTCTCTGCAAGGTTTTGTATATATGACCTATCATCTGAACATCATTTTCTGACTCAAATAGGATTCCCTCAAAGTTGCTCTGATGTCCAAAAGATTTAAAATCAAAAATATTGTAATATGTAACTTTTAAGTTACATGCATTTAAACTATCTACATTCGTCAGTCCAACATTACTTATTAATTTTGTCATGGAAATACATTTATTTCCTGTTACCAAGTTATTTACAGTTTCTATGCCTTTAGTTTTCCATGTGGACCAATTTATCTGTGAAATCGGGAAAAGCTATCGAAGGATTGCTCCATAAGGTTGTGTTTTTAGGAAGTGATATTGGTTCTTGTAGAATACGTTTCATTTTCTTCCATATTGTTATAGTGTTCTTAACTATGAAGATGTTCATGTTAGCTTTATCCTTTAAAAACAGACACGTGAAAAGATTCTGAGGATGAGAATGAGTATCTTCAATATGTACCCATTGTTCCTCTTTAGTGCATTTAACTATACTGTATGTTGCAAGTAAAAGACCCGGGTGGCGAGTTGGTACAATTCCAAGTCTGGGAGGTTAAACCCATCCTCAAACTTAGGAAGATGTAAAACTTTCCTTTTTTTATTCTATGAATTTGATTTTTCCATATAAAAGTATGTTATGACCGAGTATACTTTTTAAAGAATTGTCTTTGGTGGGGTAGTTGGCAATACCTAAACTAAATACAAAAACTTTGTCAGCCATGCCATTATGAAGAGGTTGAATTTACCTGTAAGATTTATGAGAAGATTATTACATTTAATTAGATCTGCTTTCATATTGTTGAGTAATGGAATAAAGTTATCTTAATATATTTGTTGTCACTTATTAAGCATTTCATATTGTTGAGTAATGGGATAAAGTTATCTTTATATATTTGTTGTCACTTATTAAGCATCTTTAAGTATACCACTTTAAGTGGTCCACAAAGGATTGCTGTAGATCGTGAGTTATTATTTTTATGTTTCCTATTGCCCTTATTTCAGTTTTTCAATGTGCATTCTAAGCATATTATTGGGGGACTCATTGCAAATACATATGAGCAAGAGGCTGTATAGTCTGACCTTCACAGTCTGTGTTGAAAAAGCAACAGGAACTACAGCAGGTTGTTGGACCACTGATGTTGACATCCGGGATGCTGCTCCTGTTGTTGTAGTACCAGGCTCACCTTTTGGTTTGGCACCAAGTCTGCCAACTGCACTCTACAATGGGGACAAGAGAAAAGGAGGGAGAGATGTCATAACATTCTCCATGTGTGTTACCCATAGAGATCGTATTAAATTACTAGAGGGGCTATGTCATAAACCTTCAAAGTTCCAGAATGGTATGATAATAGAAGCCATTTTGGGGAGAAATCCAAACCAGTCTAATTGGAATGAATGCAGTAAAAGCATGGTCCGTGCTATCTGGAATACTTTGGATGTCCCTACCCCATTGAAGTTGACATTTAAAATGGGGTTAAGGTTAAGTAAGGGTTAGGGATAAGGGATACGGTTAGGGTTTAGGATAGGGATGTCCCAAGGATGCTGGATAGCTGACCGTAAAAGGCCTAGGTGATGCATTTCATGCTTTCTATTTATGTAGGAAAATAAAAGTTAAGCATGTGATATTACAGAAACTTTGTCACCCTAAAATATTGTCATATAAGTATAAATACAGTTTATACAGTTTTTATAACAATTTTCTTTATACATTTCCTCTAAAATATACAGTATGTAAACAGACCATAAATGTATCAATGTTGGTTTTCTTGGAAAGGTGTGAAATTAAGCAATAAAGCCTGAGGGAGTGCCTGGACACAGCCCTTAACCATGGTATATTGGTTATATACCACAAACCTCTGAGGTGCCTTATTGCTATAAACTGGTTACAAACATAATTAGATCAGTGAAAATAAATGTTTTGTCATACCCGTGGTCTCATATACCACGGCTGTCAGCCAAATCAACATTCAGGGCTTGAACCACCCAGTTTATAATATGAAACAATATCAGAACTTGTTGCATTTTAAAACTGGTCTAAATCCTAACATCAACTGATTTCAGCCAGTGTGTATAGCCTAAAATCTGTATATAATGACGTTGGTAACCAAATGCTCATGTCTCCGCCCTAACAATGGGAGTTGTTGTCCCAAAAGAAACAAGCTTAGGTACAAAAATAAGCCCATAGAAACGCATTGGGTTTACATGTATTCTGGGCAGATTTAGGCGAGTGAAACCTCTCGCTTCGCCTCTTTCTCTCTGGTATAGTTGTGGATTGACTGCATTCGTTCCTATGGAATGTTGGCACATTTGGCAGTTCATTTGAAAAGATGTATGGAATCATTCCACTAAAGCTGGCGGGATAAATCTTAACGCTACAGCATACAATTACATTCTAGACGATTCTGTTTCCAACTTTGTGGCAACAGTTTGGGAAAGGCCCTTTCCTGTTTCAGCATGACAATGCCCTAGTAAATGAAGTGAGGTCCATACAGAAATGGTTTGTCGAGATCGGTGTGGAAGAACTTGACTGGCTTTCACAGAGCCCTGACCTCAACTCTATTGAACACCTTTGGGATGAACTGGAACGCCGACTGCTAGCCAGGTTTAATCGCCCAACATCAGTGCTCAACCTCACTAATGCTCTTGTGGCTGAATGGAAGCAAGTCCCTGCAGCAATGTTCCAACATCTAGTAGAAAGCCTTCCCAGAAGAGTGGAGGCTGTTATAGCGGGGGAAATCAACTCTATATTAAGGTCCATGATTTTGGAATGAGATGTTCAACAAGCAGGTGTCCACATACTTTTGACAATGTAATGTAGTTTGTCCATTCTGGTATTCTAATTCCTAATTCTATGATGATAAAAATGTAAGCATTTGTATCAGACCTGCATCCCAATACTGCACTAGTATAGTTGCAAGTACTACATTGCAAGTGTTGTAGTTGATAAACCGCCCTGGCATGTGATATTTGATTATGAAACTATGACACAGATTATACATTTTCATTGGTCCCCAATACTGGGAAATTGAGGCTTTGGAAAAAAAGTAACAAAAACGATATGTTTAGCAAGCCGAATTTTCCGTAATGAGAGCACTAACGTTCCGTTTTGGTGGAAATCTCAGGGGATTTCGCAAACCTACCAGAAACATTTCACTTCCGGCCGCATTCAAATGTTTTCTGTGTGGCTGAATTCTCTTCAAAATGTAATCAGTCCATGGAAATATGGTGGGAATCGCGGTGGATTTAAGCTTTTTCTTATGTTTGGCGCCCATCTTCTCTGCCATCAAATCCTTTTCATATTCCTCTGGTCTGAAGTGGTGTTCACACACTAAGAAATGTTTATGCCTTTCCACTGGTAAATTTACATCCTTTTGTATGGCTGCTAACCATCGTCTGCATCTTTGCACATCATTCGCCGGCAAGCAATGATAAAGAATATCTTCATCTTCCTGTGTGTTACAACCCGGTACAGCACACCAACCCACCATTATCACTGTGCTATCAAGTCAGTTGCAGTCGACTCTCTTTGGTAAACTAACGTTAACGAGCCGACCTTTTTGGTAGTCTCCCTCGGCAGACGTGTGGCCTCTCACATTAACAATGTTTCAGCATAGGTCTGCACAGATACAACAAAACGATATTATAAGGGATATAAATATCTGAATGCAAACATCCGTTTGGTATACTCAGAGACGGAACTGTGCGCGCAGGATATCCGTCTGTGTTACTTCGTTCATTGCTATATGGGATCATTGGGACGTACACACCCCATTGCTAACGTTTAAAATTGTATTATTTTTAACTAGGCAAGTCAGTTAAGAACAAATTCGTATTTACAATGACGGCCTGAGGTGAGGACGACACTGGGCCAATTGTGCGTCGCCTTATGGGGCTCCCATTCACGGCCGGTTGTGATACAGCCTGGAATCGAACCATGGTCTGTAGTGACGCCTCTACCACTGAGATTGCAGTGCCTTAAACCATTGCGCCACTCGGGAGCCCCAAAAGGCATCCTCCAGCGATTTTTGAATTTTTGCTGTTGAAAAGAGAATACCATTATAAATACAGTAAAGCACACATACTAAGAAAAAAAAAATTGGAGCAAAATAATAAAATAAAATAAAAATGTACACAGTTGCAAACTTCAAGGAGTAGGGCATTCAAGGATGGCTCCCTATTGCTGGTTTCCACTAGCTACCACAGCCACAAATTCTATATCGTATATCTTAAAAATGTATGAAAACAAAAAAAATGCTTTTTGGTCTTAATTGAAGGTTAGGGTTAGGCATAAAGTTTGGTTAAGGTTAGGGTTTAGGGTAGGGACGTCCCAAGGATCCCTCATAGCACTGACGTGTTACGTCCCGGACATAAGTGATGCATAAATCTTAATTTTTGAGTCATTTCGGGGAGAATTTTAGCACAGAGATTCTAAACAATACTGTACAGTCTTTGAAGTTGGCATTTTAACTAACCATTGTCCTAACAGGCCTCTCCGACATGTAAAAAAATACATAATGTAGGCTC
This sequence comes from Salvelinus namaycush, assembly GCF_016432855.1. Taxonomy (NCBI): domain Eukaryota; kingdom Metazoa; phylum Chordata; class Actinopteri; order Salmoniformes; family Salmonidae; genus Salvelinus; species Salvelinus namaycush. Next base: position 37,419,367 of record NC_052317.1, read on the forward strand.
TATTCATGGCATTTCTATCTGCAACGTTAGGCAACTGAACGTGGACCTGGGGTGTATTCATCACGCTGATTCTGTTGCAAAAAGTTATCGAATCAAATCAAATGTATTTATATAGCCCTTCGTACATCAGATGATATCTCAAAGTGCTGTACAGAAACCCAGCCTAAAACCCCAAACAGCAAGCAATGCAGGTGTAGAAGCACGGTGGCTAGGAAAAACTCCCTAGAAAGGCCAAAACCTAGGAAGAAACCTAGAGAGGAACCAGGCTATGAGGGGTGGCCAGTCCTCTTCCGGCTGTGCCGGGTGGAGATTATAACAGAACATGGCCAAGATGTTCAAATGTTCATAAATGACCAGCATGGTCAAATAATAATAATCACAGTAGTTGTCGAGGGTGCAGCAAGTCAGCACCTCAGGAGTCAATGTCAGTTGCTTTTCATAGCCGATCATTAAGAATATCTCTACCGCTCCTGCGGTCTCTAGAGAGTTGAAAACAGCAGGTCTGGGACAGGTAGTGTAGCCGATGTGAAATGGCTAGCTAGTTAGCGGTGGTGCGCGCTAATAGCGTTTCAATCGGTGACGTCACTTGCTTTGAGACCTTGAAGTAGTGGTTCCCCTTGCTCTGTAACGATGCTTCGAGGGTGGCTGTTGTTGATGTGTGCAGAGGGTCCCTGGGTCGGGGCGAGGGGACGGACTAAAGTAATACTGTTACAGTAGCACGTACGGTGAATAGGTCAGGGTTCCATAGCCGCAGGCAGAACAGTTGAAACTGGAGCAGCAGCATGGCCAGGTGGACTGGGGACAGCAAGGAGTCATCATGCCAGGTCGTCCTGAGGCATGGTCCTAGGGCTCAGGTCCTCCAAGAAAGAGAGAATTAGAGAGAGCATACTTAAATTCACACAGGACACCGGATAAGACAGGAGAAGTACTCCAGATATAACAAACTGACCCTAGCCCCCCGACACATAAACTACTGCAGCATAAATACTGGAGGCTGAGACAGGAGGGGTCAGGAGACACTGTGGCCCCATCCGATGATACCCCCGGATAGGGCCAAACAGGAAGGATATAACCCCACCCACTGTCTGTTATGTCTGTTTTGCAACAAAAAAACATTTACTCCAAACGGAAAACGTTTTGCAAAGAAAACAAGAGTTTCTATTGGACAAATACAGGCAGGCCCCGCCCCGTTTCGTTCCTTTCCGTTGCAAGACATAATGAATACACCCCAGGTGTAAACGTCCCCACCGGACACAATGGGCGCGTTCGACATTGCAGCGCACTTTAAAGGCAAGATTGACTAATCTACCAATCACCTTGCATCATAAATAACTACTCAATATTATTTGTAGATCAGTCAGTCGCGTCATAAATGTACCCGATACAGCACGGTTTTGATGCTCTCGAACACCAGCCAATGTGTGTGTGTGTGTGTGTGTGTGTGTGTGTGTGTGTGTGTGTGTGTGTGTGTGTGTGTGTGGTAGTACTAGTCTTATCAAAACGATGTCTTGGGTGAAAATTATATTGGTCGCGGGTTTTTGGGCTTCTTCCAAATTGTCATTATCTATTAATTTCCCTGTGACCTGCCTATCAGGCAGTGAGGCAGGCTGCTGTTGCTGAGTGAGTGAGTGGAAGGAGCTTCATATGTCATTGGAAGGGAAGGGCGAACCGGAGGGGTGTGTAGAGCGCTTCGCTCAGTGACGTGAGATTCAACAACGAACAGCAGCACAGCTACCTCTCCCTCAAAATGCTTCTTTGCTTGATTCTTTGTATCCTGACCGCCCCGAAGTCCTTCCAATCATTACAGCCAACATGGGAAGGGAGAGAAACTGAGAAATAATCATCAAACCGTTTCAGAGAGAGGATCGAACAATGTGCTTTCTCTCTGGGTATGTAGCAAACTAGCTAGTAACATCTGCCAGAAAGTTAAAGTCAGAGGAGAGTGGGAGCAACGTGCACAGGTGAGGACAAAGGAACGAACCAATTTGACACGCTAGTTTAGAGCATCACAGGAGAACAATCAGACTGACAGAAGGCTGCACATATTGCATGCCACTCCAGCATTGCACCTGTAGATCACCTGGAATGTGTTGTTGAAGACATTGCAAATGTAACGGATGTGAAATGGCTAGCTAGTTAGCGGGTACGCGCTACTAGCGTTTCAATCAGTTACGTCACTTGCTCTGAAACCTAGAAGTAGTGTTGCACCTTGCTCTGCAAGGGCCGTGGCTTTTGTGGAGCGATGGGTAACGACGCTTCGTGGGTGACTGTTGTTGATGTGTGCAGAGGGTCCCTGGTTCGCGCCCGTGTCGGGGCGAGGGGACGGTTTAAAGTTATACTGTTACACAAAGAAAGGAATCAATTATCCACAGAACAAAATGCACAGCGCTCATAAATGCAGTTATAGGGCCCGCAGTGCATGAGGAAATAATAAATGATATTGGGAATGAGTCTTACTCATTGATTATTGTTGAAAGTACTGATGTCACTAACAAGAAGCAAATGTGTGTGGTGATAAGATACAACAGCAAGAAACTCTCAAATCACACAAACACAAGAAAAAAGCAGGGTGAGTAATAGGGAGTTAGACTTTAAAGACAGATGACAGAAGGAAGTAGCAGCAGTACCAACTTATATGGGGATCACTAGCATGTACCTCCTTTGGCCTCTCCCTGGCTGGAACCCTTTTTTCCTAGTGTCCCTTAAGGTCCAAGAAATGGCTTCACCCTGCTAGTGGGGCTCCTGGTTGGTCTAACCGAGCACTTCACCCTGCTAGTGAGGCTCCTGATTGGTCTAACCCAGCACTTCACCCTGCTAGTGGGGCTCCTGATTGGTCTAACCGAGCACTTCACCCTGCTAGTGAGGCTCCTGATTGGTCTAACCCAGCACTTCACCCTGCTAGTGGGGCTCCTGGTTGGTCTAACACAGCACTTCATCCTGCTAGTGAGGCTCCTGGTTGGTCTAACCCAGCACTTCACCCTGCTAGTGGGGCTCCTGGTTGGTCTAACCCAGCACTTCACCCTGCTAGTGGGGCTCCTGGTTGGTCTAACCCAGCACTTCACCCTGCTAGTGGGGCTCCTGGTTGGTCTAACACAGCACTTCACCCTGCTAGTGGGGCTCCTGGTTGGTCTAACACAGCACTTCACCCTGCTAGTGGGGCTCCTGGTTGATCTAACCCAGCACTTCACCCTGCTAGTGGGGCTCCTGGTTGGTCTAACCCAGCACTTCAACATGCTAGTGGGGCTTCTGATTGGTCTAACCCAGCACTTCACCCTGCTAGTGGGGCTCCTGGTTGGTCTAACCCAGCACTTCACCCTGCTAGTGGGGCTCCTGGTTGGTCTAACCCAGCACTTCAACATGCTAGTGGGGCTTCTGATTGGTCTAACCCAGCACTTCAACATGCTAGTGGGGCTCCTGGTTGGTCTAACCCAGCACTTCACCCTGCTAGTGGGGCTCCTGATTGGTCTAACCCAGCACTTCAACATGCTAGTGGGGCTCCTGGTTGGTCTAACACAGCACTTCACCCTGCTAGTGGGGCTCCTGGTTGGTCTAACCCAGCACTTCACCCTGCTAGTGGGGCTCCTGGTTGGTCTAACCCAGCACTTCACCCTGCTAGTGGGGCTCCTGATTGGTCTAACCCAGCACTTCACCCTGCTAGTGGGGCTCCTGGTTGGTCTAACCCAGCACTTCACCCTGCTAGTGGGGCTCCTGATTGGTCTAACCCAGCACTTCACCCTGCTAGTGGGGCTCTGGTTGGTCTACATTTAACATTTACATTTAAGTCATTTAGCAGACGCTCTTATCCAGAGCGACTTACAAATTGGTGCATTCACCTTATGATATCCAGTGGAACAGCCACTTTACAATAGTGCATCTAAATCTTTTAAGGGGGGGGTTAGAAGGATTACTTTATCCTATCCTAGGTATTCCTTAAAGTGGTGGGGTTTCAGGTGTCTCCGGAAGGTGGTGATTGACTCCGCTGACCTGGCGTCGTGAGGGAGTTTGTTCCACCATTGGGGTGCCAGAGCAGCGAACAGTTTTGACTGGGCTGAGCGGGAACTGTACTTCCTCAGAGGTAGGGAGGCGAGCAGGCCAGAGGTGGATGAACGCAGTGCCCTTGTTTGGGTGTAGGGCCTGATCAGAGCCTGAAGGTACGGAGGTGCCGTTCCCCTCACAGCTCCGTAGGCAAGCACCATGGTCTTGTAGCGGATGCGAGCTTCAACTGGAAGCCAGTGGAGAGAGCGGAGGAGCGGGGTGACGTGAGAGAACTTGGGAAGGTTGAACACCAGACGGGCTGCTGTTATACTGTTACATTGATGCTGTTGACCCGGATCACTGGTTGCTGCGGAAAAGGAGGAGGTTGAAAGGGGGGTGAGTGTAACGGATGTGAAATGGCTAGCTAGTTAGCGGGTACGCGCTAGTAGCGTTTCAATCAGTTACGTCACTTGCTCTGAAACCTAGATGTAGTGTTGCCCCTTGCTCTGCAAGGGCCGTGGCCTTTGTGGCGCGATGCTTCGTGGGCGACCGTTGTTGATGTGTGCAGAAGGTCCCTGGTTCACGCCCGGGTCGGGGCGAGGGGATGGTCTAAAGTTATACTGTTACGCTAGCGCGCACCACGGCTACCTAGCTAGCCATTTCACATCGGTTACATCTACACACTTACATTTATTATAAAATAAAAGCCGAAAAACAAACTGTTGGGGCTTTTAGATTTTTATACTCCATTTTTTTTATAAGAATTTATTTAACCTTTAACTAGGCAAGTCGGTTAAGAACAAATTCTTATTTACAATGACGGCCTACAGTTTAAAGGAATACGATTATTTTAGAGCAATGTGACTTAACACTATTTCACAATATTTTCTTGAAAAAAAATATATGGCTTAACCATTCACTATCAATCACTTCTATAGTTAAGCAGTAAGGCACGAGGGGGTGTGGTATATGGCTAATATATCACGGCTAATGGCTGTTCTTAGACACAATGCATCACGGAGTGCCTGGATACAGCCCTTAGCCGTTGTATATTAACAAATATACCACAAACCCTCGAGGTGCCTTATTGCTATTATCAACTTATTAGAGCAGTAAAAAAATGTTTTGTCATACGTGGTATACGGTCTGATACACCACGGCTGTCAGCCAATCAGCATTCAGGGCTCTAACCACCCAGTTTAAAATTCAGATTAAATCAAACGGTGTGATGAACCAGTAATAAATGCAGAGAAACAATGTGACCATAAATATTTAGATTGTCATTGTGGAGACAACTACTGGATAAATGTACAAACTCCTCTCTTGCTGCTGGAACAAAAATGTGGGCTAGTTTTCAGGTCTTGTGGGTGGGTTTTGAGTGGTCATTGTGCTAGAAATTTTAGCTTAACCTGGCAACACTGCCTATCACATAACATACTGTGAACCCCATTGTCACTAAAAAAGAATTCAGTTTGAAGTAAACATTTAACAGAAACTTGTCAAATTAATTGGAAACTTCTCAAGCTTCCTTCCCACTGCCCATTGTGAATGAATGTCATTGCTTTTGTAGGTACATTCATCTGCAGTCCCTATTTCAGCTCTTTGCGATATGGGAGAAATTAGTGTTTGATGGTTTCATAATGAAAAATACATAAGTCAGTCCAAAATGTTTTATTTTGTAAAGAGGGAGAGGAGTTGAGAACGATTACTAAAGAATAATATATTCAACGGAGTAGCTGCGGATCGCTAACTAAAGGATAATTAATATATTCAACGGAGTAGCTGCGGATCCTATCTCAGGATCTGCTTCTGTGCATGTGCGGATCACGTTCTGTACATGTGTATATTCTCTGCTCTAGTCGTAGAGAACAGACCTATTCAGACGAATGGTGCTTGTTTAATAAAGTTAGATTAAAAGATGAATCAATGTCTGCAAGATCATTTAATGATATTTTAAATAACAGAACATAGTAGCATAGTAGAAAGTCATCCGCACATACAGACGCTTCGGGATCTTTAGATCCCAGAAAAGTCTACTCCGCAGCCACGGCCTATATTCAAATGTACATGACATTTCAAGGGTAGTACGGTTGTTTGAATGAACTCCCATTTTTTCCCCCCACAGACAAAATAAATCTTAATTCCAGCTCATTTTTTTTCTCTCCAAATGGATTAAATGTTTATATTATCAAACAACAAATAATACTGTATCAACACAAACTCTCAAATGTCAGAAATGAAAACCATGACATACAAAATGTAGGTAGATTTTGTTGCGTTACTTTCTTGAGATGCATAACAGGATCAATGACTAGATGATACAAAGTCATCAATTTTAAAGACATTTTCCAGGTGAATCCTTGGTTTTGTCCCAACTCTTTCCTCCAAAAAGTGTGTACTTGTTCACTTTCCTTCACTGATTTGAATGGAAATGTGGTTAAAACGATGGATGCCACCAATCCAATGCTTTTAGATGTGTGGGAAGTATCGTATCTCACGAGTTAGGGTCGGACCTGCTCGGACTGAATAAGTACACACTTTCAGGAGAAAGGAGATATTATTGGGACATGCCCCTTGTTGCCTGCTCCGTTGGTTATCCTTGGAGCATTAACCCACAAGAGTTTTATTTGTTTTAGTCATTAATATACTAAATAGAAAATGCTATCATTTGAAGACTGAGTGATGCGAACTAGCCGTAGACATTAGAAACAGTGCATATTATGTGTTGTTAGATAACTCACAAATTGATGACCACAAATAAATGACACATCCAGAAACTATTCGACGTTAGAGCTGGATGGATGGGGATGGTGAGCCGATGAAGGACCAGTCAAATGACTGACCATAAGACTGATCAGTACACGGTGACAGCCATGAGTTCCTCTGGAGCAGGTGCTGGTTGGGTGGGTCCAAGACGTGTGGGTGAATAAAGGTCCCATAGTAGAAACTGCATTCATAAAACATGTGTCATACCTTAAAATGTCAGAGAGGAAAACACCCTCACACTCATCAATATGATGAGAAGCCAAGTCACAAACCTACCCCAAAAAGCTGTGGTTTCTTATTGCAGCCGAGAAAAAAATTATAAAAATAACTCCAGATGTTTACTTTTTTTGAATGCAAAGGAAAAAATGAACTGCACGAGTTAGGGTGAGAGACACTCGAGCACAGGTTTTTTTTAAATTTTTAATCCTGGAGCTAGAATTCTAAATATCGAAAAGTACTGGTCTGAAGGACCCATGTTGGTCAAGGTGGGGTGTCCGTGGGGATGCCTGCAGTAAAATGCCCCTTAAACAGCAGCAGTATCCTGACAGGCAGTCCTTTAGGGTGACTAACGCTATGTGTTCCCAGCAGCCTGGGTCTCCCCTCCCTCGGAGTTACCTGCAGGACAGAACACTGTTAATATTATACAATCAAAGGGTTTGCCCTATATGCATTTAGCAGTGGCACACAGGAATCATTTTCTGGATGGTAAATTGTTTTCAGTGTTAAACTTAAAAAGGACTAAAACCAGATGATATTAAGAATGTAGAAAATAGAATGGAGCAATATTATTTTATATATATATATATATATATTTTTTTTTTATAATATCTTTGAGATTTAACAAATCACCAAAATAAAAACTAGACAGTCAGAGAGAGAATCTGAAATTCCAAAAATGTAATGGAGTCCCCATTAATTTTGTTATGTTTGAGTCATTTAGCTAGCATAAGAACAAGGCATAAGCCATGGCAAAATGTGTAGAATTGCAGGAAATTAGCTTAAAAACAGAAAAATTGCAGAGCAGCCGAACAGTGACTGGACAAACTAGAATTGTAGGCGTGGGCGGTATCCAGATTGTCATAATTTTATACCGGCACTGAACACAATGAGCTCTATTTTCAAACCCCACTGATCCTCTGTCATCCCGAAGGTTAGCAATGCTAACAAGTACATGTAAAATCCCATAGAGAATGCTAAAATGCTAACGAGCGCATTGCGAACATTTTATACAGTCTCTGAACCTCAAGTATTTGCAGAACAGTCATCCCAGCTAATAAAGTTATACAAGTAACTCAAAAAATGCTGCGCACAAAATATATATTAGACAGCAAGGCTCTTGATCCAGGAGGGGATTCTCTACTGTTACCAAGCAAATTGTGAATGTAGCTAGCTAGATAGCTAACTAACTGTTAGCTACTAAATTAGCAAAGCAACTGCTGAGCATTTAGCACATTTCATAGTTAATAGGTACAAAGACATCTAGCTGGCAAACATTTAGTTGTGAAATCCCTACTGTAACTACATCACCTGGCGTGTGCTGTCCTGCAAAACACTCAGTGACTCAAGGCTCCGGTATCTCGTCGCCGTGTGCAGGTAAACAAACATCACGTGACTAGGGACTACCGGTAAACTTCATAATGAAAAAATGACGGGGGATTTATTGGACAAATTCAGGTAAGTCCCTTCCAGTTTCATTCCGTTTTCTACGTTTAAGATTATTATTTTTTGCAACAGATGGGCGATTGAATACACCCCAGGGCTCTCCCTAGTATTCTCTGACAAGGTGGTGCTGATGTTGGCCTTGGGTTGGGCAGGTCCAGAACGGGACAGTTAACTTCCCCCTCAGGAAGTTCGAGCATTCAGATTTTTTTTTTTACCAGTAAATGCCATTTCCTGAAACCTAGAGTCTTACTTTATATCAAACAAATGTAGCTAACACATAAGTCTTGTTTTATCCTAAATGAAATGGAGGTGGTCTCAATAACACTTTCAATTGTTTCTAGGTTCAATTTAGGAGTAATGATTTTTGTAATGAATAGGTGTCTATGTGGATAGTCTAGTGAAAATGTAAACGGACTTTTTTCCATTTTGTTTGGGGAGAAAATTCGGAATAATTCAATTACTGGATGCAATGTAGTAGTCTAGTTTACTGTAGGCTATTTGGTAATATGAAACAAGTGAACTAGACCTATAGGAGTTTGTTGCTGATCTCCATCCCTGACATAATCCATCAAGTTAGGTCTGACTACTAGGCTACCTAGTATCCAACATGCCTTGTTGTCATTGGTGAACGGACTATTATCAATACTTAGCAGCCTACAGATCAAGAACTGTTTAATTAACATAGGCCTACTAATCGTTAACAGTCCGACATAGCGTTAACGACGGTATTAGCGGAAAAGCTCTCTGCCTTGTCCATTTCCATCCACGCAGCAAGCGACCTGAACTACCTCAGCACCACACACACGTTTCCTTGCTCGTCAATGCGCTCCTGCCTACTACCGTTGCGGACATCAAAGCATGCACGGTTAAGAAAGTGTTATTTTAGTTGACTAAACGCTGTAGCTAATTACCTTTGTCGTAATGACGCCTTAGCTAAGTAGACAATTAAGAAAGTGGTTGTGCACCTGACTTAGATACAATTTTGGAAAATGTATTTGGCAAACAGTTCGTTCGCCATTTTTCCCTACCCTTTTTCCCCTCACACATCATTGATGTAAACAAACAGAGCTGCCATCCAGCTGGAGGGAGGAAACCATGACTACAGGGGGCAGGGCGGGGAGCTGCCATTCAGCTGGAGGGAAGAAACCAGTCCTCTGATTGGCTCAGCTCCAACTTCAGATGGTTGAGTCAAACACTAGAATGTGCCAACTAGAAGCCTATTTTAATGGTCGTTTTTTTTCTACCAGCGTGCTTTGATCTCAAATTGCGTGCATGGTACGCAGAACGCGTGTATTTTATTTTTTTTCATTCTTTAACCAGGCAAGTCAGTTAAGAACTAATTCTTATTTTCAATGACGACCTAGTGGGTTTAATGCCTTGTTCAGGGGCAGAACGACAGATTTTTACCTTGTCAGCTCGGGGAGTTGATCTCGCAACATTTCGGTTACAATTCCAACGCTCTAACCACTAGGCTACCTGTCGTTGGCAGGTCTGATGACTGGTCACACTATTAATAGTGACTGGAGAGATATGGGTAGACATACTGACTAAAAGTACACAAACAAGTACCACAAAGGCAGTTGAAGTCTCACAAAAAGTGATTGAATGACACACCCACCCACTAATACCACTAGAGAGGTAGCTAGGTACAGACCTGCTGCTGCGTTGTTGACCTGGTCTTCCTCATCGCTGTCCCCCTCAGAGTGGGGCAGGTCAGCCTCAGGGACGCAGTCTGTAGCCGGGGCCTCATGGGGCTCCTGGTCCACACGGCTCTTCAAGGCCAGGATACGATGGTGCAGCGCTGCAGCAAGCTGACCTGTGTCCTTAGAACTGGCCTGGAAACCAACAAATTAAAAATCTCATTTATTTTGTAAAGCCCTTTTTACAGATTACTCAGCCTAAAACACCAAAGAGTGAGCAACGCAGAAGAACAGTGGCTAGGAACTTCCTAGGAAGAAACCTAGAGAGGAACCAGGCTCTGAGGGGTAGTCAGTCCTCTTCCGGCTGTGCTGGGTGGAGATTTATGGCCTGATCCATGAGGGACCACAAAGACAAGAGATAAACAACTTCCGACAGACACCATCGTTTCCCCTATATGCATTTAGCAGTGACGCAGTTATATTTTTCAATTGTTTTATTACATTTTCCCAAAGGGTAAAACGTTTTCAGTGTAAACTTAAATTACTAAAACAAGATATAAAAGTATGTAGAAAAGATAATGTAGCAAGATCATCTTTGAGATCTAACAAGCACTGAAATAAAAACTAGATAGTCAGGGAGAATGTCATGGCATGGGGGGGAGCTCCCATTGATTTTGTTATAATGTTTGAGTCACTCAGACACTGCAGCGTAAGAACACGGCATAAGCCATGGCAAAATGTGTAGAATTGCAGGAAATTTGCTGTAAAAACAGCAATATCGTCTCGGCAGCCAATAGGGCCTCTAAAACTGCACCATTGGCCACGCCCACTACAGGGGATGGTGCTGCATGTGTGATGACATAACATGATGCAGGTTAGGGGATGGTGCTGTATGTGTGATGCAGACTAGGGGATGGTGCTGTATGTGTGATGCAGACTAGGGGATGGTGCTGTATGTGTGATGCAGGCTAGGGGATGGTGTCGTATGTGTGATGCAGGCTAGGGGATGGTGCTGTATGTGTGATGCAAACTAGGGGATGGTGTCGTATGTGTGATGCAGACTAGGGGATGGTGTCGTATGTGTGATGCAAACTAGGGGATGGTGCTGTATGTGTAATGCAGGCTAGGGGATGGTGTCGTATGTGTGATGCAAACTAGGGGATGGTGTCGTATGTGTGATGCAGACTAGGGGATGGTGTCGTATGTGTGATGCAAACTAGGGGATGGTGTCGTATGTGTGATGCAAACTAGGGGTGGTGTCGTACCGATATTAGGAACACTTTGACCCCCTGGTCCTCTGTGTCCATGGCGGTGACGCGGACACTCTTCTCGCTGGCCTTGTCCACCTGCATCTGGGGCCACAGCTTGGTGTTCAGGATCAACCTTAAGCTGCCCTGGGTCCGCATCACTGGGGAACACAGATATATACATACACACAGGGTAGTTAGACAGATCACTGGGGAACACAGATATATACATACACACAGGGTAGTTACAACCAGATCACTGGGGAACACAGATATATACAGGGTAGTTACAGACAGATCGCTGGGGAACAAGGATAGATATATATATATATATACAGTTGAAGTCGGAAGTTTACATACACTTAGGTAGGAGTCATTAAAACTCGTTTTTCAACCACTCCACAAATTTCTATAGTTCTATAGTTTTGGTAAGTCGGTTAGGACATCTACTTTGTGCATATGACACAAGTAATTTTTCCAACAATTGATAACAGACAGATTATTTCACTTATAATTCACTGTATCACAATTCCAGTTGGTCAGAAGTTTACATACACTAAGTTGACTGTGCCTTTAAACAGCTTGGACAATTCCAGAAAATGATGTCATTGCTTTAGAAGCTTCTGATAGGCTAATTGACATAATTTGAGTCAATTGGAGGTGTACCTGTGGATGTATTTCAAGCTCTACCTTCAAACTCAGTGCCTCTTTGCTTGACCACATGGGGAAATTAAAAGAAATCAGCCAAGACCTCAGAAAATAAATTGTAGACCCCATGTCTGGTTCATCATTGGGAGAAATTTCCAAACGCCTGAAGTTACCACGTTTATCTGTCCAAACAATAGTACGCAAGTATAAACACCATGGGACCACACAGCCGTCATACCGCTCAGGAAGGAGACGCGTTCTGTCTCCTAGAGATGAACGTACTTTGGTGTGAAAAGTGCAAAGCAACCCCAGAACAACAGCAAAGGACCTTCTGAAGATGCTGGAGGAAAGAGGTACAAAAGTATCTATATCCACAGTAAAAAAGAGTCCCATATCGACATAACCTGAAAGGCCGCTCAGTAAGGAAGAAGCCACTGCTCCAAAACGGCCATAAAAAAGCCAGACTACGGTTTGCAACTGCACATGGGGACAAAGATCGTACTTTTTGGAGAAATGTCCTCTGGTCTGATGAAACAAAAATAGAACTGTTTGGCCATAATGACCATCGTTATGTTTGGAGGAAAAAGGGGGAGGCTTGCAAGCCGAAGAACACCATCCCAACCGTGAAGCACGGGGGTTGCAGCATCATATTGTGGGGGTGCTTTGCTGCAGGAGGGACTGGTGCACTTCACAAAATAGATGGCATCATCAAGAAGAAATTATGTGGATATATTGAAGCAACATCTCAAGACATCAGTCAGGAAGTTGAAGCTTGGTCGCAAATGGGTCTTCCAAATAGACAATGACCCCAAGCATACTTCCAAAGTTGTGGCAAAATGGCTTAAGGACAACAAAGTCAAGGTATTGGAGTGGCCATCACAAAGCCCTGACCTCAATCCTATAGACAATTTGTGGGCAGAACTGAAAAAGCGTGTGTGAGCAAGGAGGCCTACAAACCTGACTCAGTTACACCAGCTCTGTCAGGAGGAATGGGCCATAATTCACCCAATTTATTGTGGGAAGCTTATGGAAGGCCACACAAAATGTTTGATCCAAGTTAAACAATTTAAAGGCAATGCTACCAAATACTAATTGAGTGTATGTAAACTTCTGACCCACTGGGAATGTGATGAAAGAAATCAAATCTGAAATAAATCACTCTCTCTCCTATTATTCTGACATTTCACATTCTTAAAATAAAGCGGTGATCCTAACAGATTTAAGACAGGGAATTTTTACTAGGATTAAATGTCAGGAATTGTGAAAAACGGAGTTTAAATGTATTTGGCTAAGGTGTATGTAAACCTCCGACTTCAACTGTATATATATATATATATATATATATATATATACACACACACACACACACAGGGTAGTTACTGGAGAACACATATTTACAGGGCAATTAGACAGATCACTGGGGAACACATTTACAGGGTAATTAGACAGATCACTGGGGAACACATATATCCATTTTAAATTCAGGCTGTAACAACAAAATGTGGAATAAATCAAGGGGTTACTTTCGGAAGGCATTGTATTCCTTCAATCCTTTTTGGAATGTTCAATCCCAATAACCATGATGACTGGTAGGTTCTTAGGAAGACTGTGAGTTATCCTGTAAGTTACTGAGACAAACAAACATTCATGAATGTGTACAGGTTTGTGCACCTACCTAGGCGTGACTGTAATGATCCGTCATCTGTGGATGCCATGTCATTAAGCCTGAGCAGCCCTCGACCTCGCTCTATCCACGACTGGGCCGTCATGTCAAACACAAACAACTTGCACTGGACCTGAGAGAGGGACAACAAAACAACAAATCAATTTCAATTTCAATAGAAAGTTTGCAAAAATAGATAAAGATTCTGCAACCATGGAGAGGTAAATACTTGTGATTTTCCCATAAATAGACATTGATTAACTCTTTGGTCCTATCACTGTTTAATTCATTACAAATAGCGCTGCCTACCCCAGACGACTCGTTTTTTAAATCATATGAGAATTATTATTTTTATTTTTTTGGAATGCTAAGCCAGACAAAATTAAAAATGTGCTTATTTATCCAGCCTGTATCACATCTGGCTGTGATTGGGAGTCCCATAGTGTGGCGTACAATTGGCCCAGTGTCGCTCGAGTTTTGCTGGGGTAGGCTGTCATTGTAAATAAGAATTTGTTCTTAACTGACTTGCCTAGTTAAAAATATATATATTATATAAAATATGAGTTTAGGGGGCTAAAATTATTAAATATTTAAAGCTTTAAACCTCTCACTAAAAGCTTCACTCATACATAAGTAATACTTAAACCCCAAATGGTTCTCCAGTAGATTATGAAGGCTCATCCTTTGTTCCAAAGTGGCCCTTTCTCCTTCATACAGATTACAACTTCTCATTACCGACTAATTGAAAATGATATGTTGTTTAAAGTATCACCCTTTCTTAAACAAGCCGTACAAAGCTGGTTACAATTTCAGTTTTATCCTCCAGAAAAATGATAGAACAAATGTTATGGTTAAACTCAAATATACTGATTTATTAAAATAAAAAAAACATGTTTTATTATATTTAATAATGATATTATGAATAGTGTTGGATTCAAAATGTTGAACATTGAGATATTAAAAGACATGATAGATCAGACGCATAGTACATAAACGAGTGAGATCTGTAGAAAGACAGAGTGGCTGTGGAATGTGCTGGGTGGACGGGAGGAGATCAAAGGATTGCTATAGGGGAGGCAGATGGACATCTGGATTAGGCGAAGGAGGGGTTGAGGTCAGGTGGTCAGGTCAGATCCCCTGAAGGGAGTAATAAGGGTTTACTATCCTCTTCCTGTGGAACCATAAGATGTAAGGATTGGAGAGAAGGAGGAGTGTCTTAAGTGGGATATATATACCTATGATGGTGAGAAATGTTTTGGCGGTCTGAATTACAGCTGTAAAAGACCCTTTGGGCAGAATTAAACTTGGTTAAGCTTCTCTAATGTCGGAGTTATTTACTCTCAATTTTTTACCTAACAATAGAAACAGTGGAAACAGTCACATATGCAGCTATCGAAAATATCTATTCAATCCAAAACGAACAACCAACTGATTGCAGCATTACCACAAACATGGAGGCAAGTGGAAAAGGGAGAAGGTAGGGAACTTGTTTGCCTGCCATATATTAAAATATACTAATTGGCATAAATAGAATATACCAGTTTCATTTGAGGACAAAAATGTTGACAGCGGCGCAATACAGATTGCAAAATAAAATGGGAAGAGATTTTTTGATGTACCGATTCCATGGCACATGGCTTACGAACTGGTACAAAAGTTTTTCAATTTAAATTATTATACACAATTCTTGCCACCAACAGAATGATATATATATATATCTCAACTGCGAGAGGACGTATTTTCAGCAAACATACAAATATTTGAACAACAAGATTCAACAACTGAGACATAAACTGAACAAGATCCACAAACATGTGACGAACAGAAATGGAATAATGTGTTCCTGAACAAAGAGGGGGTCAAAATCAAAAGTAACAGTCAGTATCTGGTGTGGCTACCAGCTGCATTAAGTACTGCAGTGCATCTCCTCCTCGTGGACTGCACCAGATTTGCCAGTTCTTGCTGTGAGATATTACCCTACTCTTCCACCAAGGCACCTGCAAGTTCCCGGACATTTCTTTCCCTGTAACGCACAGCGTTGAGATTGCCTGCAATGACAACAAGCTCAGTCCGATGATGCTGTGACACACCGCCCCAAACCATGACGAACCCTCCACCTCCAAATCAATCCCGCTCCAGAGTACAGGCCTCGGTGTAACGCTCATTCCTTCGACAATAAACGCGAATCCGACCATCCCCCCTGGTGAGACAAAACCGCGACTCGTCAGTGAAGAGCACTTTTTGCCAGTCCTGTCTGACGCAGCGACTGTGGGTTTGTGCCCATAGGCGACGTTGTTGCCGGTGATGTCTGGTGAGGACCTGCCTTACAACAGGCCTACAAGCCCTCAGTCCAGCCTCTCTCAGCCTATTGCGGACAGTCTGAGCACTGATGGGGGGATTGTGAGTTCCTGGTGTAACTCGGCAGTTGTTGTTGCCATCCTGTACCTGTCCCGCAGGTGTGATGTTCGGATGTACCGATCCTGTGCAGGTGTTGTTACACGTGGTCTGCCACTGCGAGGACGATCAGCTGTCCATCCTGTCTCCCTGTAGAGCTGTTTTAGGCGTCTCACAGTACGGACGTTGCAATTTATTGCCCGGGCCACATCTGCCTCCTTGCAGCATGCCTAAGGCACGTTCACGCAGATGAGCAGGGACCCTGGGCATCTTTCTTTTGGTGTTTTTCCAGAGTCAGTAGAAAGGCCTCTTTAGTGTCCTAAGTGTTCATAACTGTGACCTTAAATTCCTACCGTCTGTAAGCTTTTATTGTCTTAACGACCATTCCACAGGTGCATGTTCATTAATTGTTTATGGTTTATTGAACAAGCATGGGAAATAGTGTTTAAACCCTTTACAGTGAAGATCTGTGAAGTTATTTGCATTTTTATGAATTATCTTTGAAAAAAAAAGTGAAGTTTCTTTTTTTGCTGAGAGAGATATATAATATAGCATACAACAATCTCAGCTCTGTAGATTTTGCTGCGAAGAGACAGAATCATTAGATAATTTATTCTGGTATTGCCCCTATATAGCTTGTTTCTGGTCACAGGTTCAGAAATGGTCAAAAAAAATTAACAAAATTCACTTCAAATGAACCTTCCATATAGTCGTTTTGGGGGATTTGGAAAGCCATAGTCAATAAATAATACTTGTACAAAAGGTTCATCTTTAGCTCACAATCTGTGGATACTATCTGTGGATACGATTAGAAAGGTTCAAAATGTTTGTAAAACATCACAGAACAAAAAAAATATATGGCACATGGAAACCAAACGAGGTTGGTCTATGGTGATAGGTGGGATGGGCTGAGTGGCTGAGGGGGTGGGATTAAAGAGCTTATGTTTGGTAATGCACTATTGTTATGTGATTGCTTTATATAAAAAGTACCATGTATGTAAAATGTATATTTAGCAGAAAAGCTGTAAAAGAAATACTAAGATATTTGTCCTCAAAAGAGGGCTTGCCGATTTTGTCTCCACACACATTACTGATCGGCGGGGTGTATGTATCAAGTGTCTTAGATTGTGAGTACCGCTCTAGGATCAGCTCCTCCCTGTCCATGTAATCTAATACATTATCCTAGACCAGCTCCTCCCTGTCCATGTAATACATTATCCTAGACCAGCTCCTCCCTGTTCATCTAATACATTATCCTAGATCAGCTCCTCCCTGTCCATGTAATACACTATCCTAGACCAGCTCCTCCCTGTCCATCTAATACATTATACTAGATCAGCTCCTCCCTGTCCATCGAATACATTATCCTAGATCAGCTCCTCCCTGTCCATCTAATACATTATCCTAGACCAGCTCCTCCCTGTCCATCTAATACATTATCCTAGACCAGCTCCTCCCTGTCCATCTAATACATTATCCTAGACCAGCTCCTCCCTGTCCATCTAATACATTATCCTAGACCAGCTCCTCCCTGTCCATCTAATACATTATCCTAGACCAGCTCCTCCCTGTCCATCTAATACATTATCCTAGATCAGCTCCTCCCTGTCCATCTAATACATTATCCTAGACCAGCTCCTCCCTGTCCATCTAATACATTATCCTAGACCAGCTCCTCCCTGTCCATCTAATACATTATCCTAGACCAGCTCCTCCCTGTCCATCTAATACATTATCCTAGACCAGCTCCTCCCTGTCCATCTAATACATTATCCGAGACCAGCTCCTCCCTGTCCATCTAATACATTATCCTAGACCAGCTCCTCCCTGTCCATCTAATACATTATCCTAGACCAGCTCCTCCCTGTCCATCTAATACATTATCCTAGACCAGCTCCTCCCTGTCCATCTAATACATTATCCGAGACCAGCTCCTCCCTGTCCATCTAATACATTATCTTAGACCAGCTCCTCCCTGTCCATCTAATACATTATCCTAGATCAGCTCCTCCCTGTCCATGTAATCTAATACATTATGATCTGAAAACTGATCCTTAGTGACTATTGATGGGTTCTGACTACTAAACTTGAAAATATGAAATATCCTTATTTCATGTCACTGAGGGAGAGAGGGGAATGTAGGACGTTTACATTCAGTCAGAACATGTTATTGTCAGACATCAGGGATCCTATGGAGAGGAGAAGGGCCACAGTCTGGTACAAGTCAACAGGACAGCCGTGAGTTAGAGAGGAGAGAGGAATTTGGGCCGAGGTCAGGTCAGATGAAGAGAGAGAGAACAGGCATCACTAAAGTCCTGCCTAGCAGCAGAGATGTATTGGCTGTCCAGATGTGTAAGGAGGAGAGACAGCATAGGAGGAAGATTTAAATACCAAGTGCTTATGTAAATATGGTCTGTCTGTTAAGCCGTCTGTAGCATCGAGTGAATAAACTTGGTTTGAGCTTTCCCTAGTTGTCCATTAGGTTGTAAATAAACAGAGTAAAACTAAGACTACGCACCTTGATGTATTCCAACATAGTCAGCAATAGAGACTAGCCACCGACCTGTAAAACGTTACTTTCTGATTCCTCTCCAGTTTTGACGTCTACTTTCTCTAAGATACACTTCTTGGCTGTGGCTTTGGTGTACGCTGCTGCAGACTCCTCCAGTGACTCTGTCACGTTGTTACCTGGGAACACACACACACACAATGACGCACATCTAACTAATTAACACACTGGGGCCAGCACTAGTCTGTAGTGAAGATAGAGAAAGCCAGTCTCTTAAGATTTATACTGCGAGACGTGTGTGTGTGTGTGTGTGTGTCTCTTACCCTTCTCTGGTGTGTTTTCCTTTGAGGAGGGTTCAGACACAGGGGGAGCCGGTAAGTCTTTACAGTCCTCTTCTGATGCCTCACCTCCTCTAGGAGGACTCTGAAATAACACAGGAGGCAGCCAGTCAACCACACAGGAGGCAGCCAGTCAACCACACAGGAGGCAGCCAGTCAACCACACAGGAGGCAGCCAGTCAACCACACAGGAGGCAGCCAGTCAACCACACAGGAGGCTGCCAGTCAACCACACAGGAGGCTGCCAGTCAACCACACAGGAGGCTGCCAGTCGACCACACAGGACGCTGCCAGTCGACCACACAGGACGCAGCCAGTCGACCACACAGGACGCAGCCAGTCGACCACACAGGAGGCAGCCAGTCGACCACACAGGACGCTGCCAGTCGACCACACAGGACGCAGCAAGTCAACCACACAGGACGCAGCCAGTCAAACCACAGTGTCTCGACAGTACAATAATAAAGTCCACTCATAATATGTGTGTGGTTTTCTAGTCCCAACTCAAAACACATTGTCTTGCATGATTGGATTTGCTACAAGCTTTCATAATAGTTCCAAGGTTGATCCATTTCTCATAGAGCTGTATCGATTAGGGTTTTCGATCTCCCACCAGCTCTACTGTTTGTCATGGCCTGAAGGACAACACCACCCACTAAAACAGTCTCGACTCACCAGAACCCTCTCTGACATGTTCTGCCCAAAGACAAATTTGGCCCCCTTGTCCGTATTGTTTGTGGCGTTCTTTAAACTGGAGAGGTTGAAAAGAAGAACAAGAAGTTATTATTAGAAGGTCAGTCATTTAGCAGACACTTGATCCAGAGCAACTTACAATTACAGCTTTTAAAAACTAAGGTAGCTGAAACCATAATATTACGAGCATTATAAGTTCAACCTTCAAAATAGTGAAAAGAGTAAAGTGGTCTGAAAAGCCAGTAATAAGATTTTTTTTCAACTCTGAGGACACTACATTACCTGGGGGTGGCAATGTACTCTAAGAAATAGTTAGTTCCCTCCTTCTGAGAGGCCAGGGGCAACGACTTGCCATCGTTAGTGCTCTCTTCCAACTAGAGACAGAGAGAGACAGACAGAGGGGAATAGAGAGACGTTACCAAAGAAACTGAGATCATAATTCACTTCATTTGAGAAAATGTACAAAAAATGAATAAAATATTGAAAACAGCCTATCAGCATCCTACAAAAATATGAACCTTCGCTCTGTCTTTGATATTTTGTCCAAACACGAAAGAGGACTCTGCAGGACAGTCGTCCCTCATTCCGTCCTCCTCTTTGTCACGTTTCTAGATTAAACATATATTGAATTCAACTTTAAAATTTGTTGTTGCTAAAAAAAAGGAATTTTTTGAAAACCAAAAAATAAAATTTCTGAATGATTTTGACAGTAATAACATGGACTAAATCATATCCAAGAAGGTGGTCTTGGTAGTCACAACATCATACAACTACAGGCAAAATAAGTCGTTGCCATAGAGACGCATTCAATTATCGTTCCACTTTTAAATTATTTCGTTGCTGCACCGTTGTCACATTACACAAGCTTCTGCATATTAACACAGGACCATGACGCCAGTCCTCACCGGTGACCTGGCGAGGCCGTCTGACTGATCAGTGTTGTTATGGAAGATGGTCGACACTTCTGACGTCCCGTCTGTCGACTTCTTCACCCCGTTAGTGGACTCGGAGTTGGTCTTGGCTGGCGGGGCCTGGAGTAAGGCTGGCCGGAGGACACTGCGAAGTTGCTCCTTGGGTTTCTGACTGGGGACGCCTGGAACATAACCTGCTAATGGATTGGATCTGAATGCCTTACAGAACTAGTCCATTCACAACTATATCACACCTACCATGTACTATATCAGTACGATATTACAACATGCACGACCACAGACTATATCAAAACTACTACCATGCACTTCCAATCATATTAACATGCTGTAACACCATCTACGTTTTAGGAGTTTTCCTGACCATTTAACCTGACTAGAGTTGCTTTCTGTAATCAACACACACACACCAATACCCAGGCACCAATACCCAGGCACCAATACCCACCTGAACTAGGTGCCTTCCCGTGGATAAGAGTTGGTGGTTTTAAACGAAACCCAACTGGCTTCTCTTCTGGCAAAAAAAAAACAGGAGGTAGAATTGTTAAAAAAGACCATAAACAAAAATGGCATCTTTCAGTGTGTGGGGAGGGTACATTAATACCATCATAAAATAAACACAGAAGAACCCATGGAGATACCATTTGTCTCTGCATCCAGTATGATGGAAGTTAGAGGTAGTTTCACAAGCCAATCCTAACTAGCGTTAGCGCAGTGAATGGTATCTACTAGCAGTTATCATAGACTTTGTCATTGCGCTAACTCTAGTTAGCAACTTCATTCAAACTGCATGCAGGGACAAATGGTATCCTCGGGTTCATCTGGGGAAGTAGATACATGGTTTCATTGACAAAATCCCCTTAGTATCCCTTTAAAACTAAGCACTACACATTTATAGAAAGACACATTTGACTAAGTGCTTGAATGAAGGTCATTTTCAAAGCTGGTGTCACTAAGGTCTCAGAGATCATACACATTGGTGTTTAGTTAACCCTTTTCCCCCAGAATGGACAAAATGGAAGTCGTATTTTCTTGATCGCCAAACAAATTCTACATATGTTTGGTAGCCTTTTGAGCTGAGATTCTGTATTTTTGTCATTTCTTTCAATCTTAAAATGTTTTAAATGGCACAGAATTGTTTTTCTGCTGTGAGGAAAATAAGCGTCAACTTCAGCACCTCATTGGGATGTTTGGAGGAGGAGTGTAAGACACATTCAATGTCTACATTAAAACAATGTTTATTTTTCTCTGTCCTGCTATTCTTCCCTGTCAAGTTTAACCCATGGTACGGTGTTTTTTCCCCTATAATGTATGCTTCTTGTCTATGTGAACCCGTCTTGAATTAAGGTATTTGTGAGAGACTGCACATAAACCAAAGTTTAAAAAAAAATAATGGTCATACCTTTTTGTTAGCTTTCCTTGCCATTGAGTTGTACTGTAACTTATTTGTGCATTAAAAAGGTGCTTTGGCCTGGACTACAGTTCACAAGCATACAAATGCATGTCACATACTGGAGACTTAAATGAGGATGCGTTTATAATGAGGAGGAACCATAGGAAGTAAACACTATGCCTCACCTGGCTCCGAGTCCTCGGAATTCCCAGTGGGAGACTGCCAGAAACTTGATGGCATGAAGACATTGTTCTTATTAGCCACTGCAGAGAGCAAGAAGAAACATTACACACAAGGCAAGTTTCCTGTATTACTCTTCATGAATCAACTGAAACAGTCAGCTTCTCTGATGTTTTCTACTACCAGAATGTGAAGACGGGAACTGTGTTGAAGATGAAGTCCTCTCTCTTTTC
Organism: Salvelinus namaycush; assembly: GCF_016432855.1. Taxonomy (NCBI): domain Eukaryota; kingdom Metazoa; phylum Chordata; class Actinopteri; order Salmoniformes; family Salmonidae; genus Salvelinus; species Salvelinus namaycush. The sequence goes on from NC_052317.1 coordinate 37,441,637, forward strand.
ACCGGAGGACAATAGCCACCATCGTCTCTGTCTGAATCTGAAGCCCCCCCAAAAAAAGACAGCCTTCAATTCACATGATTAAAGAGCGGACTGAACGCACCGATTCCGCATTTGTTTCTCTGTCACTCATTAAGAAAGAAAAAAAGAGATTTCAGTCTTTTGGGTGTGGTTGGATGTGACCAGTTACTGATGTTTGTCCCAAATGAGACGCCATAGGAACAAAGCCAGTATCACTCCTCAAAAGTCAGACTGATCTCAAGAAATTTGCAATACATTTGGACGTTTTTGCTGAGGTTTTAGTCATGCAATCTAGTTAAGTGTTTGGTGAAGTATTTATCAAGAAAAAAAATGTGTGAAGTTGTCTTATGTAAACAAAGTCTGCTCTGCTGGTCAGTCTGTCTCACAGTCTGTGTTCTGCGGTAGGATTGGATAGAGCACAAATCACCGCAGCTGTGTATCCTGTGTTAGTGGACAAGTGAGCATTGTCGAAATCAAAACCAAACCCTTAAGTAAGTCATGACGAACTCACTTACAAAACTCAGTTTAGGACGAGACTGACTTTATGACCGAAATATTCACATTTACACTTTGTACTCAATTTTGACATTAGAATAAATATTTGACCTGTCTCAGCCTCCAGTATTTATGCTGCAGTAGTTTGTGTCGGGGGGCTAGGGTCAGTCTGTTATATCTGGAGTATTTCTCCTGTCTTATCCGGTGTCCTGTGTGAATTTAAGTATGCTCTCTCTAATTCTCTCTCTCTATCGGAGGACCTGAGCCCTAGGACCATGCCTCAGGACTACCTGGCATGATGACTCCTTGTTGTTCCCAGTCCACCTGGCCGTGCTGCTGCTCCAGTTTCAACTGTTCTGCCTGCGGCTATGGAACCCTGACCTGTTCACTGTGATTACTATTATTTGACCATGCTGGTCATTTATGAACATCTTGGCCATGTTCTGTTATAATCTCCACCCGGCACAGCCAGAAGAGGACTGGCCACCCCTCATAGCCTGGTTCCTCTCTAGGTTTCTTCCTAGGTTTTGGCCTGTCTAGGGAGTTTTTCCTAGCCACCGTGCTTCTACACCTGCATTGCTTGCTGTTTGGGGTTTTAGGCTGGGTTTCTGTACAGCACTTTGATATATCAGCTGATGTAAAAAGGGCTATATAAATACATTTGATTAATATCGATGCCAAATAGAAAATTTTCTCTATCAGCGAAGTTGTTTATTGCATTCAGTTGCACTTTAATTAAGCAATAAGGCCCGAGGAGGTGTGCTATATGGCCAATATACCACAGCTAAGTGCTCTTCTTACGCACAACAAGGAGTGCCTGGATGCAGTCCTTAGCCGTGGTATATTGGCCATATAACACAAACCTCTGAGGTGCCTTATCGCTGTTATAAACTGGTTACCAACGTAATTAGAACAGTAAAAATATTTGTGTCATACGCGTGGTATACGTTCTGATATAAAACGGATTTCAGCCAATCAGCATTCAGGGTTGATAAAGAACATGCCAGTTTAAAAAGCCCCAGCTGGGCTCCAGCTTAGGAAATACAATACCCCTGCTGGTAAACGAATTACAAGATTTATAAAAACAGACATCAATTTTAAGATTAGATGGAAAATATTAGGAAAAGTATATATATATATTTTTTAACTGCCAAATCTGATATGCAGATGTAGTCTTACCTTCTCCATCTTCTCCACTGGATCCATCAGCTGCCCGCTGTAATAGAAAGCAGTACTGAATCTACTGTGTTTCTCAGTCTAAAAATAACAACAACTACTGAATCAAATGATGGAATCTTTACAGTGAATTTCCATAAAGAAGAGGCCCACTCATGTCAATGAAAGTCAGGCGGGAAGAAACAACACGGTGTGACTTACCTTCGGTGCTTTATCTTTTTGGAACACAAACATTGGTGGCACTATGGCAGGTTTCTCTGTTTCAAAAGAAGAAGGAAAGCATCTTTCATCATACAGAAGAAGAGTATGCTTCAGTGACTTGTGTGAAGTGTAGGCCTAATAATTTTTTTTTAAAGACATCGCACCACCTGTCAATCAGTTGTTTGTTTCAACACTTGTCACGGTGATCGTAAAAAAATCTTCTTTTTTTAAACAAGCGTCGTGAACGAACACCCTGCAGCAGTCTTGAGTTGACAAGTTCTGCCATAATGTGTTTTTTTGTTGCAAACAGCTAGAAGGCCTAGTGTCTGGCACACTTGACTCTCTCTGTTTAAACACAGGAATGTGTTTCTAATTCTACAAAGATGCTCAGTGACACTTATGGAAATTCAGGAATATTGCATTTAGCTAAGCCTAGGCTAAACCATAAACCTGGTGAGTATTTCTGCCAAAAAAAAAAAAGAAAAACCCGACACATGGATTCAGACTTTATTTTCTCCTTCTTCCAACTTTCCGCTAAATTAGTTCTACCCAGAAAGCATAGCAACGCTCACCACTGCGTTCAGATACTTCTGAATAGATGCCAAACATTCATGATGCAAAGCCTGAGAATAAACAACTTGCATTATAATCCTTTAGTCCCGTTTAAAACGAGTGGCACACAACACTGATTAGTTCAGTCACCAGAAAACAACCAGAGCCTTGAAGAGATAAGACATTAATTAAATATTAAAACCTGCATCTAAAGCAAATCAAGATTTTATAAAAAAGGACAAAAAGGTGCATCAAACAGAAGCTATTTACATTGCCTTCGGAAAGTATTCATACACCCTTGGACTTTTTCCACATTTTGTTACAGCATTATTCTAAACATTTAAATGTTTTCCCCTCATCAATCTGAACACAATAACCCATAATGACAAAGCAAAAACAGGATTTTTTGATAATTTATAAAAAATAAAATAACCACATTTATGTAAGGATTCAGCGATTACAGCCTCAAGTCTTCTTGGGTATGACGCTACACGCTTGGCACACCTGTATTTGGGGAGTTTCTCCCATTCTTCTCTGCAGATCCTCTCAAGTTCTGTCAGGTTCAATGGGGAGCATTGCTGCACAGCTATTTTCAGGTCTCTCCAGAGATGTTCGATCGGGTTTAAGTCCGGGCTCTGGCTGGGCCACTCAAGGACATTCAGAGACTTGTCCCGAAGCCACTCCTGCGTTGTCTTGGCTGTGTGCTTAGGGTCGTTGTCCTGTTGGAAGGTGAATCGTAACCCCAGTCTGAGGTCCTGAGCGCTCTGGAGCAGGTTTCCATCGAGGATCTCTCTGTACTTTGCTCCGTTCAGCTTTGCATCGATCCTAACTAGTCTCCCAGTCCCTGCCGCTGAAAAACATCCCCACAGCATGACGCTGCCACCACCATGCATCACCGTAGGGATGGTGCCTGGTTTCCTCCAGAAGTGATCAGACAAGAGAACGTCATCAGACCAGAGAACCTTGTTTCTCATGGTCAGAGTCGTTAGGTGCCATTTGGTAAACTCCAAGCGGGCTGTCATGTGCCGTTTACTGAGGAGTGGCTTCCGTCTGGCCACTCTAACATAAAGGCCTGATTGGTGGAGTGCTGCAGAGATGGTTGTCCTTCTGGAAGGTTCTCCCATCTCCACAGAGGAACTTTAGAGCTCTGTCAGGATGACCATCGGGTTCTTGGTCACCTCCCTGACTAAGGCCCTTCTCCCCCGATTGCTCAGTTTGGCCAGGCGGCCAGCTCTAGGAAGAGTCTTGGTGGTTCCAAACTTGATCCATTTAAGAATGATGGAGGCCACTGTATTCTTGGGGACCTTCAACGCTGCAGAAATGTTTTGGTACCCTACCCCAGATCTGTGCCTCGACACAATCCTGTCTCGGAACTCTACGGACAATTCCTTCGACCTCATGGCTCTGACATGCAATGTCAACTGTGGGACCTTATATAGACAGGTGTGTGCCTTTCCAAATCATGTCCAATCATATTAATTTACCACAGGTGGACTCCAATCAAGTTGTAGAAACATCAAGGATAATCAATGGAAACAGGATGCACCTGAGGTCAATTGTGAGTCTCAAAGCAAAGGGTCTGAATACTACAGTAAATATAGTATGTGTTTTTATGTTTATTACTTTCGCATAATTTTCTAAAAACCTGTTTTCACTTTGTCATTATGGGGTACAGTGTGTAGATTGATGAGGATTTTTATTTATCCATTTTAGAATAAGGCTGTAACGAAAAAGTCAAGGGGTCTGAATACTTTCCGAAGGCACTGTATATCCTTTAGCTAGCTATTTATAGTCTATCGATCCTATGAGTGGCTCAAGTAGTGTACATGTATGGACAAGAGCATTGGATTTGGACCATCAAAACTCATGACCTAACTGAAGCCGACAGGACAACTAGCTCCTCTACAGGCCAGGGTCGGAGAGAGGACTGTCCTGCTTTGTAAATAAACACAAGCATGTGATCCAGCTCAACTCTCACAATATTTTTAGCTTGACCGAAACAACTGTTGTCATAAGTGACAAACAGTTGTGGTGTACGACAGTGACACACACACATGACCAGGCAGGGCAAACCAGATTTGGTGATTTCTGGGGTATCATAAAAATAAATCACATTTTTGGACTCATTAAGCAGTTTTTACCTGATTAAATGTATATTCTTAAACCTTTAAATGAGACACAAGCTTCTTGTTGGCCAGACATTTTGATAAATAGCCCCAATGTCAAAACACAGTTTTAAAGTGTCCAAATCAATACCAATAGGCAGAAACAGTGTGTGATATTGAAAACATAAAAATGTACTATCTACACATACAGTGCATTCAGAAAGTATTCAAACCCCTTGACTTATTCCACATAGTTGCATTACAGCCTGACCTCAACATGTATTACATTTATTTCTCATCCAGCTACACACAACACCCTATAATGGCAAAGTGAAAACATGTTTTTAGACATTTTTGCAAATGTATTTTCAAATAAAATACAGAAATATGTCATTTGCATAAGTATTCACACCCCTTTGCTATGACACTAAATTGAGCTCAGGTACATCCAATGTCCTTTGATCATCCTTGAGACAGCACTACAACTTGATTGGAGTCCACCTGTGGCCAATTCAATTGTTTGGACATGATTTAGAAAGAAACACACCTGTCTATATAAGGTCCCACAGTTGACAGTGCGTGTCAGAGAAGAAACTATACCATGAAGTCCAAGGAACCGTCTGTAGATCTCAGAGATAAGAGTTGTGATGAGGCATATATCTGGGGGAAGGGTATAAAACAACTTCTAGAGTGTTGAAAGTTTCCAAGAGCACAGAGGTCTCCATCATTAGGATATGGAACTACTCAGACTCTGCCTAGAGCTGGCCGTCCGACTGATCAACCTGGCAAGAAGGACCTTGTCAGGGAGGTGACCAAGAACCTAATAACCACTGACAGATCTACAGAGTTCTTTAGACGAGATGGGAGAACCTGCCAGAAGGACAACAGTCTTTACAGCACTTCAATGTGGGCTTTATCATAGAGTGGCCCAATGGAAGACACTCCTGAGAAAATGGCACATGACAGCACGTCTTGAGTTTGCAAAAAGGCCCGTGAAAGACTATGAGCATAAGGCAAAATATTATTTGGTCTGATGAGAAAAATTTTACTCTTTGGCCTGAATGCAAAGCCCTATGTCTTGAGAGAACACAGGCACAGCTCATCACCCACCTAACACCATCCCTACAGTGAAGCATGGTGGTGGCGGCAGCATCATGCTATAGGGATGCTTTTCAGCTGCAGGGACTGGGAGACTGGTAAGGATAGAAGGAACAATGAATGGAGCCAAATACAGGAAAATCCTTGAGAACCTGCTTCAGAGTGCAATCGACTTTAGACTGGGGGCGAAGATTTACGTTCCAACGGGACAAAGACCCCAAGCATACAGCCAAAGTAATACTGGAATGGCTTCAGAACAAGAATGTCAAAGTCCTTGAGTGGCCCAAACAAAGCCCAAACTTGAATACAATTGAAAATCTGTCAAAAGACTAAGATTTCTGTTCACTGCTGCTACCCCATCTAACTTAACAGAGCTTGAGAAAATCTGCAAGGAAGAATGGGAGAAAATCCCCAAATCCAGATGTGTAAAGCTGATAGACATACCCAAGAAGACTCAAAGCTGTAATCGGCGACAAAAGTGCTACTATAAAATATTGACTCAGGGTGTGAAGTGAATACTTATGTAAATTAGATTTCTGTTTTTCAATACATTTGCAAACATTTTTTCACTTTGTCATTAGTGATGGGCTGGGGGGAAAAATCTATCCATTTTTAATTCAGGCTGTAACAACAAAATGTGGAATAAGTCAAAGGGTATGAACACTTTGAAGACACTGTACATGTGCAACAATAATAATCATTCTACTTTCTTTAAACAAGCATCTCAAACTGCACCAGCACCAAAAACCCTGTTGTTTTGACATATAGCAATAAATCACTCATCAATTAACAAGGAGATATGCGCTGCTGAAACTACCACAACTCAAAAACCACTTAGAAACTGGAGATGTTTTGCTACCTCACTGGTTAGAAGACAACCTGCAGCTACCTCACTGGTTAGAAGACAACCTGCAGCTACCTCACTGGTTAGAAGACAACCTGCAGCTACCTCACTGGTTAGAAGACAACCTGCAGCTACCTCACTGGTTAGAAGACAACCTGCAGCTACCTCACTGGTTAGAAGACAACCTGCAGCTACCTCACTGGTTAGAAGACAACCTGCAGCTACCTCACTGGTTAGAGGACAACCTGCAGCTACCTCACTGGTTAGAGGACAACCTGCAGCTACCTCACTGGTTAGAGGACAACCTGCAGCTACCTCACTGGTTAGAGGACAACCTGCAGCTACCTCACTGGTTAGAGGACAACCTGCAGCTACCTCACTGGTTAGAAGACAACCTGCAGCTACCTCACTGGTTAGAAGACAACCTGCAGCTACCTCACTGGTTAGAGGACAACCTGCAGCTACCTCACTGGTTAGAGGACAACCTGCAGCTACCTCACTGGTTAGAGGACAACCTGCAGCTACCTCACTGGTTAGAGGACAACCTGCAGCTACCTCACTGGTTAGAGGACAACCTGCAGCTACCTCACTGGTTAGAGGACAACCTGCAGCTACCTCACTGGTTAGAGGACAACCTGCAGCTACCTCACTGGTTAGAAGACAACCTGCAGCTACCTCACTGGTTAGAAGACAACCTGCAGCTACCTCACTGGTTAGAGGACAACCTGCAGCTACATTTTGGAATGTTGATTTTGATATGGGGGTCGCCAAACAGAAAGAAAATGCAACACTTTCGTCAATCACGCATATCGATATCACGTTGAAATCAATTGCGCAAGAGGGGGAGATGAGGTTGGACATCCTGTTAAAACTAACACAGCACAAAAACCAACCGGAATATAGGAATAACAGGTAGGCTTACATCCCTGGTTAGAGGACACGTTGTAGAAGACAGCAAGATACATCTTGAAGAGTTACACACTAAGTGTACCGCAACACTTTTTTTGTTAATCACTTCCATAGATATTACACTGAAATCAATAGAACAGGGGGGAAATATTTCTGGTGTAGAGCGGTTCAAACCTAACACTATTCAAAGGCCACACGGAAACTTGGAATAACTCACACATTGTTGGTTAGATGAGAACTTGTGGAAGTCATACACAGTGCCTTTGGAAAGTATTCAGACCCCCCTTTTCCCCAAATGTTGTTACGTTACAGCCCTATTCTTAAATGGATTAAAAAAATAAGTCCTCAGCAAATAAACACAATGTTTATGATGACAAAGTGAAAACAGGTTTTTAGAAATGTTTGCAAATGTATTAAGAAAAAAAACAGAAATACATTAGTATTCAGATCCTTTGCTATGAGACTCGAAATCGAGCTCAGGTGCATCCTGTTTCCATTGATCATCCTTGAGATGTTTCTACAACTTGATTGGAGTCTACCTGTGGTAAATTCAATTGATTGGACATGATTTGGAAAGGCACACACCTGTCTATATAAAAAGGTCCCACAGTTGATAGTGCATGTCAGAGCAAAAACCAAGCCCTGAGGTCGAAGGAATTGTCCGTAGAGCTCCGAGACAGGATTGTGTCAAGGCACAGATCTAGGGAAGGGTACCAAAACATTTCTGCAGCATTGAAGGTCCCCAAGAATACAGTGGCCTCCATCATTCTTAAATGGAAGAAGTTTGGAACCACCAAGAGTCTTCCTAGAGCTGGCAGCCTGGCCAAACTGAGCAATCGGGGGAGAAGGGCCTTGGTCATGGAGGTGACCAAAAACCCGATGGTCACCCGGACAGAGCTCTAGAGTCCATCTGTGGAGATGGGAGTACCTTCCAGAAGGTCAACCATCTCTGCAGCACTCCACCAATCAGGTCTTTATGGGCAAACAGAAGTCACTCTTCAGTAAAAAGGCACATGACAGCCCGCTTGGAGTTTGCCAAAAGGCCCCTAAAGACTGACCATGAAACAAGATGCTCTGGTCTGATGAAACCAAGATTGAACTCTTTGGCCTGAATGCCAAATTGCCACATTCTGGAGGAAGCATGGCACCATCCCTACGGTGAAGCATGGTGGTGGCAGCATAATGCTGTGTCTGTGTTTTTCAGCAGCAGGGACTGGGAGACTAGTCTGGATCAAGGCAAAGATGAACAGAGCAAAGTACTGATGAAAACCTGCTCCAGAGTGCCCAGGACCTCAGACTGGAGCAAAGGTTCACCTTCCAACAGGACAACAACCCATATACCCACAGCCAAGACAACGCAGGAGTGGCTTCGGGACAAGTCTCTGAATGTCCTTGAGTGGCCCAGCCAGAGGCCAGACTTGAACCTGATCGAACATCTCTGGAGAGACCTGAAAATAGCTGTGAAGCAACGCTCCCCATTCAACCTGACAGAACTTGAAAGGATCTGCATAGAATGGGAGAAACTCACCAAATACAGGTCTGCCAAACTTGTAGAGGCATACTCCAGAAGACTCGAGGCTGTAATTGCTGCCAAAGGTGCTTCAACAAAGTACTGAGTAAAGGATCTGAATACTTATGTAAATGTTTTTTTATTTTATACATTTGCAAACATTTCTAAACATCTTTTTGCTTTGTAATTATGGGGTATTGTGTGTAGATTGATAAGTAAAAAATACAATTTAATACATTTTAGAATAAGGCTGTAACCTAACAATGTGGAAAAAGTCAAGGGGTCTGAATACTTTCCGAAGGCACTATCAATGTTGATTTCGGGAGGCTGCCATCACGGAAAAGTGAACAAAACACTGCAGTTAAGCTACAATATGTAACTTTTTGGGCGACTGCCAAATTCACATAGCAATGCGTGCTATAGATCCACAATTCTAATTGAAAGCTTCTATGTGCATTATTTCTATGCTTGGGCGACTGCCAAATTCACATAGCAATGCGTGCTATAGATCCACAATTCTAATTGAAAGCTTCTATGTGCATTATTTCTATGCTTCCAGTTAAGTATATTTCTGCATATTTTACTTTTCGGTTTACACCAGCTTCAAACATTTGAAAATACTATATTTTTTGGCTATGTAAAATACTTAAAAGCAGATTAGATGGTACAATGATTGTCTACACCTGCTTGTTTTGTCACAAACTTAAATTAGGCAAACTATTAGAATTTTTGCAACCGGGAAATGGCGGAGCGATTTCTGCATAGTGCATCTTTAACTAGAGTCTCCATAGCGTCTGTGCAGCAGCCTTAACGTTCCTACCGCGACATAGCCACTAGCCTAGCTCCCAATCAGATACATCAAAACAATTTAGTAAGCTAGTTACATCATATAGGCTAACTAATATAAATACAGTCACAGTCAAGTCAGTGAATGTACAAGCCACAACGCGTCGCGAACTGGATTTGGCGTAAGAATAGGCTCCCCCAGCAGACTTGTTAGTTATTGTACTAGCTACCTAGTCCTCTCCAGTTCCGAATGTGCAACATTCATTAAAATTGCTAACTATCTCGCTGGCAAGTGGGGTTTTGACAGATAGTTGGCTAACCTTTCAAGAATTCAGGGTTTTACTGGCTAGCTGACGGTCCTTGACAAATAACACTCCTGCTAAAGTTAGCCATAGCCCCCGCCAAGGAGTAGCGAGTCATTTCGCCGGCTAACGTTAGCTAGCTGATAATTGTTAGCTAATTACAGTAACGTTAGATGTGACAACCACAAATAAGCAACCCACATAGCTAGGTAGGAAGCAAACATGCATTAAACGTACATTACTAATTGATTATATATACACACACCTTACTAACACGTAGTTCATAGTATAATTTCTAATTACCTAGCTAACGTTAGCCAGCGTCCCATCCCCGCCTAAAAAGAGACGCTTGCTCTGAAAGCTAACGTTTTCTTTTGTATGCAACCGGAGTTGACATTTTTTTCATTCAACTGTTCTATTGAAAGGCTGCGAAGCACTACTTTTAGCACACAGTAATTTAACTATACTTAAAACGTAATGTAGATAATCCAACGGTTTCGTTTCCTCACAAGACCACTGCTCACCTTCATTTGCCAAGTCCGCCATTTTCCTTCTTTGCTCACACCCACAATCCACCACGCAAAATACGTGTAGGCAGAAAGAAACAAAACTCGCAGAAGTAGACAAAATCGCTCAATATCGATCACCAGTAGAACATAATCAATATCTTCAATATTAACGTATGATTTGTCTATCATTAGCAGCAATTCAAAGTGTTATTTCAGAGAGAGCACCATCCAAAGTAGCTTAATCAATTTGTGACCAAGCTAATAGGATATCTACCCCTAGGCTAAGGCCATCAACTCTAGGAGTGAAACAGAGTGAAACAAACTTTGGGTTTCAATTCAGAAATCTCATGGTTTCGCGGGGCCCCCGCAAGATCTGACAAAGGACCTTTTAGGGGGGTAAAAGATAGCCTAACGGCAAAATGTGTAGAATTGTAGGTTGAGAGAAAATGTTGCTGTTTTTCAGCAAATTTCCAGCTATTCTACGCATATTGCCATGGGGCAGAGAGAAACATTTGCAGTTTTTTAACTAAACTTATGCTATTGTACACATTTTAAAATGAGGCTGAGAGAATTTTGAATTTTTAAAGCTAATTTTCTGGCGTTCTACTAGGGCTGACCTCAATTAGTAGAGTGGTTGATTGTTGGTAAACCCAGATTGTTTTAGTCAAGCAGTAACATACATACATATACATATATATATATATATATATATATATATATACACAGTTGAAGTCGGAAGTTTACGTACACCTTAGTCAAATACATTTAAAATCTTTTTCACAATTCCCGACATTTAATCATAGTAAAAGTTCCCTGTCTTAGGTAAGTTAGGATCACCACTTTATTTTAAGAATGTGAAATGTCAGAATAATAGTAGAGAGATTTATTTCAGCTTGTATTTCTTTCATCACATTCCCAGTGGGTCAGAAGTTTACATACACTCAATTAGTATTTGGTAGCATTGCCTTTAACGTGGGTCAAATGTTTCAGGTAGCCTTCCACAAGCTTCTCACAATAAGTTGGGTGAATTTTGGCCCATTCCTCCTGACAGAGCTGGTGTAACTGAGTCAGGTTTGTAGGCGTCCTTGCTCACACATGCTTTTTCAGTTCTGCCCACACATTTTCCATAGGATTGAGGTCAGGGCTTTGTGATGGCCACTCCAATACCTTGACTTTGTTGTCCTTAAGCCATTTGCCACAACTTTGGAAGTATGCTTGGGGTCATTGTCCATTTGGAAGACCCGTTTGCGACCAAGCTTTAACTTCCTGACTGATGTCTTTAGATGTTGCTTCAATATATCCACAATTTTCCCTTCCTCATGATGCCATCTATTTTGTGAAGTGTACCAGCCCCTCCTGCAGCAAAGCACCCCCACAACATGATGCTGCCACCCCCGTGCTTCACGGTTGGGATGGTGTTCTTCCGCTTGCAAGCCTCCCCCTTTTTCCTCCAAACATAACGATGGTCATTATGGCCAAAAAGTTATATTTTTGTTTCATCAGACCAGAGGACATTTCTCCAAAAAGTACGAACTTTGTCCCCATGTGCAGTTGCAAACCGTAGTCTGGCTTTTTTAATTGCCGTTTTTGGAGCAGTGGCTTCTTCCTTGCTGAGCGTACATTCAGGTTATGTTGATATAGGACTCGTTTTACTGTGGATATAGATACTTTTGTACCTGTTTCCTCCAGCATCTTCACAAGGTCCTTTGCTGTTGTTCTGGGATTGATTTGCACTTTTCACACCAAAGTACGTTCATCTCTAGGAGACAGAACTCCTCTCTAGGAGACAGAACTCCTCTCTAGGAGACAGAACTTGTCTCCTTTCTGAGCGGTATGGCGGCTGCGTGGTCCCATGGTGTTTATACTTGCGTACTATTGTTTGGACAGATGAACGTGGTACCTTCAGGCATTTGGAAATTGCTCCCAAGGATGAACCAGACTTGTGGAGGTCTAAAAAAAAATTCTGAGGTCTTGGCTGATTTCTTTTAATTTCCGCATGATGTCAAGCAAAGAGGCACTGAGGTTGAAGGTAGGTCTTGAAATACATCCACAGGTACACCTCCAATTGACTCAAATTATGTCAATTAGCCTATCAGAAGCTTCTAAAGCATTTTCTAGAATTTTCCAAGCTGTTTAAAGGCACAGTCAACTTAGTGTATGTAAACTTTTCTCCCAATGGAATTGTGATACAGTGAATTATAAGTGAAATAATCTGTCTGTAAACAATTGTTGGAAAAATTACTTGTGTCATGCATGAAGTAGATGTCCTAACCGACTTGCCAAAACTATAGTTTGTTCATAAGAAATTTGTGGAGTTGTTGAAAAACAAGTTTTAATAACTCCAACCGAAGTGTATGTAAACTTCCGACTTCAACTGTATATATACACACATGCATGCAGTACCAGTCAAAAGTTTGGACACACCTACTCATTCAGGGGTTTTTCTTTATTTTAACTATTTTCTTTATTGTAGAATAATAGTAACGACATCAAAACTACGAAATAACACAAGGAATCACGTAGTAACTAAAAAAATTGTTAAACAAATCAAAATATATTTTTTATTTTAGATTCTTCAAAAGTAGCCACCATTTGTGTTGATGACAGCTTTGAACATGCTTGGCATTCTCTCAACCAGCTTCACCTGGAATGCTTTTCCAACAGTCTTGAGGGAGTTCCCACATATGCTGAACACTTGTTGGCTGCTTTTTCTTCACTCTGCGGTCCAACTCCTCCAAACCATCTCAACTGGGTTGAGGTCAGGTGATTGTGGAGGCCAGGACATCTGATCTAGCACTCCATCACTCTCCTTGGTCAAATAGCCCTTACACAGCCTGGAGGTGTATTAGGTAATTGCCCTTTTGAAAAACAAATGATAGTGGGACTAAGTGCAAACCAAATGGGATGGTGTATTGCTGCAGAATGCTGTGGTAGCCATGCTGGTTAAGTGTGCCTTGAATTCTAAATAAATCCCAGACAGTGTCATCAGCAAAGCACACCTCCTCCTCTATGCTTCACGTTGGGAACTACACATGCAGAGATCATCCATTCACCTACTGTGCGTCTCACAAAGACACAGCATTTGGAACCAAAAATCTCAAATTTGGACTCATCAGACCAAAGGACAGACTTCCACCAGTCTAATGTCCATTGCTCGTGTTTCTTGGTCCAAGCATGTCTATTCTTCTTATTGGTGTCCTTTAGTAGTGGTTTATTTGCAGCAATTTGACCATGAAGGCTTGATTCACGCAGTCTCCTCTGAACAATAGATGTTGAGATCTTACTTTATTTGTGCTGCAATTTGAAGTGCAGTTATTCTAATGAATTTGTCCTCTGCAGCCGAGGTAACTCTGGGTTTTCCTTTCCTCATGAGAGCCAGTTTCATCATAGCGCTTGATGGTTTTTGCGACTTCACTTGATGAAACTTTCAAAGTTCTTGAAATTTTACAGATTGACTGACCTTCATGTCTTAAAGTAATGATGGACTGTCATTTCTCTTTGCTTATTTGAGCTGTTCTTGCCGTAATTATCAAGGCGAGACCCAGATGCAGACACAGGAGGCAGATGGTTGGAGTCTTAAAATGTTTATCAATCCAAAAGGAGTAGGCAAGAGAATGGTCGTGGACAGGCAAAAAGGTCAAAACCAGATCAGAGTCCAGGAGGTACAAAGTGGCAGACAGGCTCGTGGTCAAGGCAGGCAGAATGGTCAGGCAGGCGGGTACAAAGTCCAGAAACAGGCAAGGGTCAAAACCGGGAAGACTAGAAAAAGGAGAATGCAAAAAGCAGGAGAACAGGGAAAATGCTGGTTGACTTGGAAACATACAAGACGAACTGGAACAGAGAGACAGGAAACACAGGGATAAATACACTGGGGAAAACAAGCGACACCTGGAGGGGGTGGAGACAACATAAAGGACAGGTGAAACAGATCAGGGTGTGACAGTACCCCCCCCCCCCTCTAGGGATGCCACCTGGCGTCCTACCTGGGTGCATACCTGGTTGACCGGGGTGTCGGCAGTGGAAGTCGTGATGAGGGCTGGATCCAGGATGTCTCTAGCGGGATCCCAGCACCTCTCCTCCGGGCCATAACCCTCCTAGTCAACCAGGTACTGGAAACCCCTGCCCCGTGGTCGAACACCCAGGAGAGGTTTTACCATGTAGGCCGGATGACCATCAATGACACGGGGAGGGGGAGTGGGTCTGGGAACAGAAGACAAAGAACAGGGAGACACGGGCTTAATCTTAGACACATGGAAGGTAGGGTGAATACGGAGGGTACGGGGTAACACAAGATGGACAACAGTGGAATTCAGGACTTTGGAGATGGGAAAAGGACCAATGAAACGAGGGGACAGTTTGCGGGACTCTACCCGAAGGGGCAGGTCCCGTGTGGACAGCCATACCCTCTGCCCAATGCGCTAGCGGAAGACATGCTGCACCACAAGCTGGGCCGTCTCCTTGGCAGAAGGTAGTTTGGGGAGAGGGATGAAATGGGCGGCCTTGGAGAACCGGTTGACTACCGTCAGAATGACAGTGTTGCCATCAGTTGGAGGGAGCCCAGTGACAAAGTCCAGATATATATGAGACCAGGGATGATGAGGGACCGGTAGTGGTTGCAGGAGGCCAGAAGGAGCTTGCCGTGGAGTCTTGTTGAGCACACACAGTGCATGCGGTGACAAAGGCAGAGACGTCAGGGACCATTGTGGGCCTCCAGAAACGTTGTTGAAGAAAGGCTAGTGTACGATGGGACCCTGGATGACACGTCAGCCTGGAGGAATGAGCCCATTCCAGGACCCGGGACCGGACTGAGTTAGGGACAAACAGCCGGTTAGTCGGGCCCCCTTCAGGTCCAGGCTGGGAGTGTTGTGCCTCGCGGACCAGGTTCTCAATACCACAATCCACAGTGATAGCAAGGCGTGAGGTAGGGAGAATGGTTTCAGAGGTCGAGGGTGTGGCAGAGGAACTGTATAGGCGGGAGAGTGCGTCAGGCTTCACGTTCTTGGACCCTGGGCGGTAGGAGATGGTGAAGTAAAATCTGGTGAACAGTAGGGCCCCCCGGGCCTGCCTGGAGTTGAGGCGCTTGGTTGTACGGAGATATTCCAGGTTTTTATGGTCGGGCCAGACCAGGAATGGCTGTTCTGCTCCTTCCAGCCAGTGCCTCCACTCTTCCAATGCCATCTTCACCGCGATTGAGACAATGGGACAGGAAGGCACAGGGATGAAGCTTCTGGTCCTGGGGAGATCGCTGGGACAGGATGGTCCCCACTCCAACATCTGAAACATCCACTTCCACCACAAATTGACGAGAGGGGACCGGGTGGATGAGGATGGGTGCTGTTGTGGACCGATGCTTCAGGTCCACAAAGGCTTTGTTGACAACTGGAGACCATTTGAACGGTACCTTGGGAGAGGTGAGTACCGAGAGGAGCCCGCCAGGACGTTGGTTGAGGCCAATCCACCACTGCTTTCACCTTTCCAGGATCCATATGAACATTTCCATCAGTAATTACAAATCCCAGAAAGGTGATAGTAGAGCGGTGGAACTCACACTTCTCGGCTTTCACAAACAGTTGGTTCTCCAGGAGGCGCTGAAGGACCTGTCTGACATGAAGAACATGTTCTTGTGCAGATCGGGGAAAAAACAGGATGTCGTCAAGGTACACGAACACAAACCGGTTTAGCATGTCCCGAAGCACATCATTGACCAATGCCTAGAAAACTGCGAGTTGGTGAGTCTAAATGGCATGACCTGGTACTCATGATGTCCACTGGCTGTGTTGAAGGCTGTCTTCCACTCATCCCCCTCGCGTATCCGAACCAGGTGGTAGGCATTTTGAAGGTCCAACTTGGAAAATATGGTGGCCCCATGGAGAGGTTCAAACACTGAGGAGAGGAAGGGGGTAACGATTCTTGACAGTAATGTCATTAAGTCCCTGGTAGTCAATGCACAGACGCAGGGTCTTGTCCTTCTTCTCCACAAAGAAAAACCGTCAGGAGATGCAGACGGACGGACGGCCCCAGTGGCCAGAGACTATGTACTCCTCCATCGCTTTGGTCTCTGGTCCAGACAGAGAGTACAATCAACCCCGAGGTGGTGTGGTGCCTGGGAGAAGACCAATGGCACAATCATAAGGACGGTGCGTGGGAAGGGAAATAGCACGTACCTTACTGAACACCTCCAGGAGGTCATGGTATTCTGTGGGGATAGCAGAGACATCCACAGTCTTGCTAACATCCTGAGGAAGATGACTTGAGGAAGGCTGTACTGCTTGAAGGCAGTGGGAATTGCTAAATGTGCTCCAACCCAGGATGGAGCTTGTGGTTCAATCAATCATCGTATTGTGCTTTTGAAGCCAGGAAAATCCCAAAACAACCGTAACATGGGGAGATGTAATGAGGAACTGTATTGTCTCACTGTGGTTACCAGAAACCCGTAATTGAACGGGCACAGTACTATGGGGGACTTCCCCTATAGAGCGGCCGTCCAGTGCCCTAGCATCCATGGTTACAGAGAGCGGCTGAGTGGGAATAACAAGCTCCGAAGCTATCGTGGCATCCATAAGATTTTCATCAGCCTCAGAGTCACTGAGCACTCAGAGAGACTTAGATTGGTCTCCCCACAGCTCAAGAGCAAAAAGGGGTGTGCGGGTGATGGGAATTAGGGAACTCCCAGTCTGACTCACCACAGTACTGGTACCCACTAGAGACAGGTTTCCTAATAGGGCAGGTAGCTATAAAATGTCCTGCCCCTCCACAGTACAGACAACAGTTATTATTCATCCTCCGTGAGCGCTCCCAAACTGATAGCCTAGTTCTTACCAACTGCAAAAGCTCAGGAGTATCACACTCATCCGTCGTAGACGAGAAATCTCGGGTGGCTTCGACTCCTCTCGGAAACTTCCGGATACCATAGGAGGTGAACGCGCTATATAAGGTAACTGAGCTAAACGACTATCGCCCCGTAGCACTCACTTTCGTCATCATGAAGTGCTTTGAGAGACTAGTCAAGGATCATATCACCTACACCCTACCTGACACCCTAGATCCACTCCAATTTGCTTACCGCCCCAATAGGTCCCTGTTCACCCATGACTGCGTGGCCATGCACGCCTCCAACTCAATCATCAAGTTTGCAGACGACACTACAGTGGTAGGCTTGATTACCAACAACGACGAGACGGCCTCAAGGGAGGAGGTGAGGGCCCTCGGAGTGTGGTGTTTAGGAAAATAACCTCACACTCAACGTCAACAAAACAAAGGAGATGATCGTGGACTTCAGGAAATAGCAGAGGGAGCACCCCCCTATCCACATCGACGGGACAGTAGTGGAGAAGGTGGAAAGTTAAGTTCCTCGGCGTACACATCACGGACAAACTGAAATGGTCCACCCACACAGACAACGTGGTGAAGAAGGCGCAACAGCGCCTCTTCAACCTCAGGAGGCTGAAGAAATTTGGCTTGTCACCGAAAACAATCACAAACTTTTACAGATGGACAATCGAGAGCATCCTGTCGGGCTGTATCCCCGCCTGGTACAGCAACTGCTCCGCCCACAACCATAAGGCTCTCCAGAGGGTAGTGAGGTCTGGCCAACACATCACCAGGGGCAAACTACCTGCCCGCCCTCCAGGACACCTACACCACCCGATGTCACAGGAAGGCAAAAAAGATCATCAAGGATAACAACCACCCGAGCCACTGCCTGTTCACCCCGCTATAATCCAGAAGGCGAGGTCAGTACAGGTGCATCAAAGCTGGGACCGAGAGACTGAAAAACAGCTTCTATCTCAAGGCCATCAGACTGTTAAACAGCCATCACTAACATAGAGAGGCTGCTGCCAACATACTGACTCAATCTCTAACCACTTTAATAATAAAAAATTTGATGTAATAAATGTATTACAAGTCACTTTAAACAATGCCACGTTATATGATGTTTACATATCCTACATTACTCATCTCATGTGTATATACTGTACTCTATACCATCTACTGCATCTTGCCTATGCCGCACGGCCATCGCTCATCCATATATTTATATGTACATATTCATATTCATTCCTTTACACTTGTGTGTATAAGGTAGTAGTAGTGAAATTGTTAGATTACTTGTTAGATATTACTGCACGGTAGGAACTAGAAGCACAAGCATTTCGCTACACTCGCATTAACATCTGCTAACCATGTGTATGTGACCAATAACATTTTATTTGATTTTGATGAGTGTGCCCGAGACCAGACCTCCTCTCACTTTTGCATTCCGTTAGGCGTCCATCAATTTTAATGGTTAAGACGATAAGGGAGTCGAGGTCCAACGGCAGCTCATCCTTTACCTCCTCAGTGCAGCTAGCTCATCCTTTACCTCCTCAGAGCAGCTAGCTCATCCTTTACCTCCTCAGAGCAGCTAGCTCATCCTTTACCTCCTCAGAGCAGCTAGCTCATCCTTTGCCTCCTCAGAGCAGCTAGCTCATCCTTTCCCTCCTCAGAGCAGCTAGCTCATCCTTTACCTCCTCAGAGCTGCTAGCTCATCCTTTACCTCCTCAGAGCAGCTAGCTCATCCTTTACCTCCTCAGATAATCCGTGCAGAAAAGTATCGAAAAGAGACTCCGGATTCCAGGCGCTCTCGGCGGCCAATGTGCGAAAGTCCACCGCGTAGTCTGCCACACTACGGGAGTTTTGATCTAAGACAAGCAGTTAACTGGCCGCCTTTCTCCTGGAAACTGGAGATTCGAATACCTTTCTCACTTCTGCCATGAACTCCTGAAGCATGGAGGAGGAGGTGTGATGGTGTGGGGGTGCTTTGGTTGTGACACTGTTTGTGATTTATTTAGAATTTAAGGCACACTTAACCAGCATGGCTACCCCAGCATTCTGCAGCGATACGCCATCCCATCTGGTTTGCTCTTAGCGGCAGTGGTGTGAAGTACTTAAGTAAAAATACATTAAAGTACTATTTAAGTAATTTGGGGGGGAATCTGTACCTTACTATTTATATTTTTGACAACTTTTACTTTTACTTCACTACATTCCTGAAGAAAATATAATACTTTCTACTCCATACTTTTTCCCTGACAATCAATTGTACTCGTTACATTTTGAATGCTTAGCAGGGCAGGAAAATGGTAAAATTCATGCACTTATTAAGAGAACACATGGTCATCCCTACTGCCTCTGGCAGACTCACTAAACATAAATGCATCTTTTGTAAATAATGTCTGAATGTTGAAGTGTGGACCCTGGCTATCCATACATTTTAAAAACAAGAAAATGGTGCCATCTGCGTTGCCCCTTTACCCCTACCTACATGTACATATTACCTCAATTACCTCGACTAAGCTGTTCCCCAGCACATTGACTCGGTACCTGTACCACCTGTATATACTGTAGCCTCGTTATTGTTATTTTATTGTGTTACTTTAGTTTATTTAGTAAATATTTTCTTAACTCTGTTTTTCTGCATTGTTGGTTAAGGGTTTGTAAGTAAGAATTTCATGGTCTGCACCTGTTTTAGTCAGTGCATGTGACAAATACATTTTGATTTGATTTGATTAATATACGGATTTTTAAAGGATTCATACTTTTACTTTTGATACTAAAGTATATTTAAAACCAAATACTTTTAGACTTTTACTCAAGCAGTATTTTACTGGCTGACTTTCACTTTTACTTGAGTAACTTTTTATTAAGGTGTCTATAATCAAGTATGACAATTGGCAACTTTTTACACCACTGCTTAGTGGGACTATAATTTGTTTTTTTAACAGGACAATGACCCAAAACACACCTCAAGGCTGTGTAAGGGCTATTTGACCAAATAGAGTGATGGAGTGCTGCATCAGATGACCTGGCCTCCACAATCACCCGACCTCAACCCAATTTGAGATGGTTTGGGATTAGTTGGACCTCAGAATAAAGGAAAAGCAGCCAAAAAGTGCTCAGCATATGTAGGAATTCCTTAAAGACTGTTGGAAAAGCATTCCAGCTGAAGCTGGTTGAGAGAATTCTAAGAGTGTGCATAGCTGTCATCAAGGGAAAGGGTGGCTACTTTGAAGAATCTAAAATATAAAATATATTTTGACTTTAACACTGTTTTTGGTTACTACGTGATTCCATATGTGTTATTTCATAGTTTTGATGTCTTCACCATTATTGTACAATGTAGAAAATAGTAAAAATAAAGAAAAACCTTTGAATGAGTAGGTGTCTCCAAACTTTTGACTGGTACTGTATATATATATATATATTTCTGCGCTTTCTTATATCTCCTAGATATAGGACAGACACTTCAAAACCCCTGGGGCTGTGGGGTGTGTGTGGTACTCCAGTGCTCATGATGCAACATGATCACAATGATCTAACTTCCTCTCCTTCATCTAAAAATAACGTAACTTGTCCCAAGAGGGCTTGAAGAGAGAAGTATCAAGACTCAATAGGTAGGTAGAGGATTGATTTGATTTGCGCACAAGGTTAAGAGGTGTAACTTGCTTGCAGATCCACCACTAGGTGGGGTAGCGTACAAGGGAATTCAACATGCTATGACACATTTGAAAATGTATTTGAAAAAAATACCTCATCCTAATCTGGCTATAGATAACCATGTAAGAGCTCTTGTATTTCTAGTCATATAGATTTATTGATTTATTTTACCTTTATTTAATTAGGCAAGTTAGTTAAGAACAAATTCTTATTTTCAATGACAGCCTAGGAACAGTGGGTTAACTGCCTTGTTCAGGGGCAGAACGACAGATTTTTACCTTGTCAGCTCGGTGATTTGATCTTGCAACTGAATCTTGCGATTCAAGTAATCAAAGCTTGATAATGAGTTGGTTTATTTGAATCAGCTGTGTAGTGCTAGGGGGCAAAAACCAAAGCACGCACCCAGGGGGAGCCCCAGGACAGAGTTTGGGAAACCCTGCTATAGATAACCACATGAGAGCTCATGTCTTTCACACGTCAAGACAGAATCTGAGTTCAACATTTTTCCCGATGCACTACCAAGCCCATACATGTCCCCTCCCACTCCCATGCTTAACTGCTCTAGGCCTACTCCACATTCATCACAGACAGAAGAAGGAGGAAAAGATGGAAGCTTTTCAAGTGTGCTGCTCCATAAACAATAGTAAGTCTAAACCTGACTAGAGACGCACATCTAAGAGCCATATGCATGCCCCTCCCCCCAACTCATATACACTATAGAAAAATTGAGATGACTCCGACAGAGGACTGCCTCGCTTCTAGTTCTTATGGAAAGTTTGCAACAAGCATTTTTCCAAACCCACAATAACATCTGCTAAACATGTGTATGTGACCAATAAAATTTGATTTGATATATACATATATTCAATTCAATTCAATTCAAGGGGCTTTATTGGCATGGGAAACATGTGTTAACATTGCCAAAGCAAGTGAGGTAGATAATATACAAAAGTGAAATAAACAATAAAAATTAACAGTAAACATTAAACATATACATAACAGTAAACATATATCTTACTCACACAGTAAACACAGTGGTTGTTATATACTGTTAAATAGCGTCGACTCTAGTGAAATAGTGAAAATATTCTAACAGGAAACAGTAGTACATTCCGTTTTTTTCTGCGGTTTACAATGTTTGTTGACATTGTGTGATGCACGACTCGAATATAAAAATAACATTCTGTATGGATGGGGAAGTGTTCCTGTTATCGGTCATGCCTGCCTTGACATTTTCAGTAGGAGAATCCAAATAGTACATCAATAACAGTCAAAATATTAGTTTTATCCCATGTTTGGTACATCTTATTTATAAATGGCTGGTTAAAACTCTAATTAATAATAGCTTCATATTAGTGACGTGTCCATATTTCACTCTGTTTTGCGCAATGTCTTTGGAGTGACAATCAAGGCCATACTTGATGCTTCACTGATGTCAGGAAGAGTGTTAGACAGTTCTTTAATATACAGGTCAGTATGTGAACCTATACTGAGGCTTCTCTCTGTGCCAAAGTAAAGGTTTCATTCAGCAACACTGATTAATGGCTTTGCATATTGCTTTTCCCAAAACGCATGCAACATGACAAACTATGAAAGTTGGAGAGAGACATAAGTCTCATTCATGCAACCTGAATCCCTTTTTGGTGTTCCAAATAGCACCCTATTCCCTACTTTTGACCAGAGCCCATAGGTAGTAGTGCACTATATAGGGTATAGGGTGCCATTTGGGAAGCGAACCAGGATCTCTTGGCAGTGGGCCATTATCTTTTTCTAAGACTTTATGACAAGGTATTTCTCAGCTATTGTTCAGAGTTCAGTGCCATTAATCTGTCAGGATCAGTAGCTATGAAGCCGTTACCAGGAAATGGGACAACTCAAGCCAACTTTGTGTTCACTGTTTTGTATTTGTTCCCAGATGACTGTTTTAACTATGGCAGGTGATTATGAAACAAACGGTTGTGTTTCACAAGGAAAAGAAAGTGAGGGTTGCGTCAAACTTTTAGAAAATGACCGAAACAATGTGAGTAAATCACATCAAATCAGATTTATCTTATTTTATGGGAACTATTCTTTTCGCAAGAAAATAATGTTTATATTACATTTCCTTGGCATTTGAACAACTCACTCTTAAGCTATCTCCTCTCCTGCCATGCTGGGTGGCAACAGAAAAGGGTGTGAGGGTTTTGTTCAACAAAGTGAGGCCACAGTGTAGCATTAGTATCCTCACTTGCAGGACCATAACACCAAAAAACACTGACAAGAAAAATAACCCCGAGGACAAACAAAACAGAAAGGGCAGGCTGTTGATATGCCTCATTTGGCTGTTATGGGACGCACCCTATTCCCTTTGTAGCTCACTACTTTTGGCCAGGGCACATATGGAATAGGGTGCCCTATTTGGGACACGGTTGTGAAAGTGTTGGTTGTGAAAGTGACTTGAGCATCACTGAACAACGCTATCAGATGACATGTCCACTCAGGGCTGACGCTTTCCCATCAATCAGGGATTCATGAAAATCAGAACAATTCTTGTCTGGCAGGGAAACTTTATTTTTTATAGTTGAACAGCAAAAAATGTTTTGGTTGAATTATTTGATCTTAAAAATTAAGTTTAGCGAGACAAGGGTGTTGCCCCTCTTTTGGAATTTTATAAATATTTTCAATATTACTCATTTCCATGTCGGCTTTATGCCCAGATATGTCTGGAGCAAAGGATCCCAATTTCAAACTCTCCCCAAAAGGTTTTATAATTCTAAAACCTGGCAATAATTAATATTGCCTGAAAAGGGATCTTATTTAGTTTCTTGCAATAGCCCTCGCTGACTTTAAAGAATATTTATCTCAAAACTGTGATTCCTTTAAAAAATTGGCCGTAAATTTGGTGAACTCCGTCAGATTTGTCTGAAATCCTAAATGAATATTAATGTCCTCATTACATATAGTGCAACAAGACAATTCATGGTCTGGAAAGTTCTCTACTTTTGATAGACTTAAACAGTCAATATTGAAATCACCCTGGTCACATCCATAAACTGTCAACTCCATCTCCCTGATAGGATATTAATTTTTGTTTCAAATATATTTATTTTAATTATGTTTTAGAGTCATAAGCAACTGAGGGAAAAAAAATTGCTACTTTGTAAACCACTTGAATGAAGAAGAAAAATGACATTTTTTGCCAACTTCGTAAATCCTCAAATCCGCCAGATTTTTGTCTAACGTAAAGTGTGCTGAAAGATCTTAAAGAATGGTTGTTTTTATTGGAGATTTTCAAATTAATAATTTTCTATATTTGACAAATGTTTGTATAGAACTTATATTGATAGAGGAAAAAATATGTCTTTTTGTTTGTTTTTTGTTGTCAACTCCACCAGTGGCTTGTCAACTCCTTCACAGATGGCTTGTCAACTCCTTCACAGATGGCTTGTCAACTCCTTCACAGATGGCTTGTCAACTCCTTCACAGATGGCTAATCCCCCATAAGATACATTTTTTGGGGGCAATATTCTGAAAAATATATGTAATCACTGATCTGCAACATACAGTTTGCTTAAACTGTTGAAGTATTTGCTGCACTAGATCATTTCTAAAGGATAATGTTTGCTTTATAAATGTTGTTTAAAGTTCAGATTTTTTTTTAACTAACAAAATGAATCTTGGAGCATTATATAGCGCTTTACAATAAAGACATTTATTTTTATTTTTATATAATCTAATGTTAGAATTTCAAAAAATCCCAGGTTTTTTTAAAAGGTTTTAAATCCCAATAGAATCGTATTTCAGCTGGAAAGAGGAGATGAGAGGCCAAACACTGAAGAAGATATGATTTAAGGCCATGCTGACAGAGGCTCTTTAATGTCAGAGTTAGACTCATAGTGTGCGTCTCAAATGGCAACCTAAACTATAAAGTGCACTACCTATAGCTCTGCTTAACGCATGAGATTGTCACAGCTGTCAGAACATAATATGTCCAGAGGGGAAATTATTTGTGAGCACAAAACCCCTCTTTTACAACGATATATAATTCCTGTCACTAAATCCCTACATGACTCTAAAAGTAGAATAGGTTGAGTTTATAGAGAGAAATTGTAATTCAATATTTCTACATTCTGGCATATATCTGTGCATTCCTGCTTTTCCATCTCGACTTACCCCCACACCAGGGTGTCGCCAGCGTTTTATATACAAACAAATTCACATAGAAATGTGAGTTATAGATCTGTCATTGTTATTGGGGCGCAGGTAGCCTAGTGTTTAGAGCGTTGGACTAGATAACCAAAAGGTTGCAAGATTGAATCCCTGAGCTGACAAGGTAAACATCTGTTGTCCTGCCCCTGAACAAGGTGGTTAGTGAGATTGAATCCCTGAGCTGACAAGGTAAACATCTGTTGTCCTGCCCCTGAACAAGGTGGTTAGTGAGATTGAATCCCTGAGCTGACAAGGTAAACATCTGTTGTCCTGCCCCTGAACAAGGTGGTTAGTGAGATTGAATCCCTGAGCTGACAAGGTAAACATCTGTTGTTCTGCCCCTGAACAAGGTGGTTAGTGAGTTTATTTTTATTTTTACAGGGACAGTGCACATATATCAACGTTTCAGTAATAGTGACGGTTTTAGCCAGCCGGCTAATTTTCAGTCCCCGGGCAGGTTATTAAAAACAATTACAATACAGACAATCATTGAGAAGAGAGCACACGCAGAGCAACATAGGACAAGCAAGACACAGCATGCAGACAGAGCAACATAGAACAAAAAGCAACAAGACAAAATCCATAAAAGCAACAAAGTGTTTCCATACCTCACAAGCTACAGACAACAGACAACATGGACAGCGGCAATACACAGCTAGGGATTATGTTCACAAATCTGATTGACCTTTAGCCATGTCTTCATGTTTTTTGAGAAAGTGTGATAGGTGGTGCAGTTATGTGTGTCTGATGGCAGTGTATTCCATACATGGGAAGCTCTCACAGAGAAAGCGAATTTACTAAAGGTGCTTTTCCTTAAGGGAACTATACAGTCACCTCTCATGGCGGACCTTGTGGATCTGCTGCCATAGGTTTGGGTTTTCTGTTTAACAAAAATACTGAGTGGAGGGGGAGCCAGGCCATTTAGGATCTTGAATACAAGACATGCGTCGGTGTATTGCACAAGATTTTCCCAACTCATGAGCTCATGCTTTCTGAGGATGTGATGATGGCTATTGGGCTTCCTATCAAGCACTTTGAGAGCCTGTTTGTAGACAGACTGAATGGGTTTTAATGTTGTACAGCAAGTTTGGGCCCAACTAGTCAAGCAGTATGTTAAGTGAGGGAGTATCATAGATTTGAAGTACACTTTTGCTACCTCTGTAGTCAAACAATTTCATATAAATCGGAAATTACCTAGGTTGAATTTGGTTATTTGAATTACCTTTTTCACCTGCTTTTTAAAAGAGAGGTTGGAATCAAGTATGATGCCAAGGTACTTAAAATCAGATACCACCTGGAGCTTCTCCCCTGACACATAGACATCTGGCTCAGTAGCATCAGTTGCCCTCTTTGTGAAGAACATGCAGACAGTTTTATTCACATTGAGATGTAAACATGAGTCACTGAGCCACTTTGTAACCTGGACCATTACAGTAGTGAGTTCTTGTGCAGCTTGTTGTTTGGTCTTTGCATGCACATATATCACTGTATCATCTGCATTCATTGGAACTTCAGACCCAGTGCAGACAGAAGGCAAATCATTAATGTACAGGCTGAACAGGAGCGGCCCCAGTATTGACCCTTGGGGCACGCCCACATCATAGCTAATAGTGGGCGACAGCTCATTGCTCACTCTGACACACTGAGTTCTGCCTTCAAGGTATGATTTCATCCATCTCAAGGCATCGGGGGAAAAGTTGAACTTGGACAATTTTGTGATGAGAATCTCATGGTTAACAGTATCAAAAGCATTCCTTAGGTCCAGAAACACAGCCCCAACAACGCCTCCTTTGTCCATCTTGGACTTCACATTTTCCAGAAGAAAGCAGTTGGCCGTTTCCGTGGAGTGTTTTGCTCTGAAGCCAAACTGCATGGAGTGTAATGTGAAGGGGCTGTTGTTGAGGTGGGCAATCAGTTGTTCTGCTACACACTTTTCAACAACCTTCGACACCACAGGTAGTATACTAATGGGCCTGTAGTTACTCACGTCAGCAGGGTCACTCGATTTAAAGATGGCCGTTATTATGGCCGACCTCCATACCCTTGGAAACACCCCCAGACCAATAGATGTGTTGGTGACCTTAGTAATGGGGCCAACGAGTGACTCTTTGTAGTTTTTAAGAAAGGTAGAGTCCAGCCCAAACACATCTTTGGCTTTAGAGTTCTTTAGTGAGCTAATCACCTTGTTCACCTTTGACTCAGAAACCCACCTTATGATGAAGACAGGTTGAGTGTCATTCACTAGCACTGAGCCCAAGAAACCAGTGGAGGGGTTCTGTGTCAGTACCCTGACAGAGTCAGGAAGTAGGAATTGAAGGCTATTGCTATTTCGACTGCATCCTGTGTTAGATTGTTATTCACCATGATTTCTAGTATTTTTGCAGTGTTACTATGGTCTTTCCCTGTTAACTTTTTTAGATTCTCCCAGATCATTTTAGAATTTCCCTTTGCTTCACCAATTATGTTAATAAAAAAGTTTGCCTTGGCCTGTCTGATTTCTTTCATCACTTTATTTCTCAACATGGCTTTTGGGTTAACCCACTGTTCCTAGGCTGTCATTGAAAATAAGAATTTGTTCTTAACTGACTTGCCTAGTTAAATCAAGTTTTTTTTTTTTTTTTTTAATTGAAAGCAAGTCTAAGAAGCGGTATGTCTGTTCTATGTGTGCTATTTCTATGCTTCCCATTCTTAAGTTTTGTTTTTGGGACTTTTATTTTCAAAAATACTAAATTTTTGGTTATGGACAAATATTTTTCACAGACATTTAGATGATTACAGTGGAGGCTGGTGGGATGAACAATAAGAGGACGGGCTCATTGTAATGGCTGGAAAAGGAGTAATTGGAGTCAAACGTGATTTCCAATTGTTTGATATGTTTGATACCGTTCCATTCATTCCATTCCAGCCAGTACAATGAGCCCGTCCTCCTATTGGTCCTCCCACCAGCCTCCTCTGAAGGTTTTTCTACACTATACTTGCTTGTTATGTTTTGTCACATAATCTGAAAATTAGGTGAACTATTAGAATTTTAGCAACCAGGAAATGGCAGAGTCGATTTCTGCATAGAGCAAATTTATTGTGTTTCCATCAGGAGTGTGACACTAAAGACTTGTGTCGAGCGTTAAAAACTGTTGCTTTGTGAGAAGGGGTTGAAGTTCACAGTAAAGCCAATGTTATGAAAATGACAGCTGAAAAATACCCAGGGCCTTGCCTTGGCTTCAAGTCAGAGCAGGTCCGCCAGAGCCCTACCCCAGTGAGACACGGGTGCTGGCTCAGAAAAGTCTGAGCCTTTTGGGTCGAACACTGGGCAAATCATCAGTGGAAATGCACCAAAATGTGTGTAGCATGTTATTGCAACCTATACTTTCTTATGGATAGTAATTTTGTATATTTGTATTATGTTGTTTTTGTAAATTGTGTATATGCAGGGCTCCCTTGTAAAATAGACCTTTGTCTACCTTTGTCTATTTTACAAGGAAAGGAAAGGTGGAAAAAAAAACTCTGTATTAATGATTTGTGATCATGTTGTATGAGGTTGCAGATTGTATGGTCTGAGCACTGTCTACAGACCATTCTAATCATACAGTGCCTGGCTCTAGCAGTCTTCCCAGAAAAAAACATTGTTTTACAATGGAGAGGTTTGGTCAGGCTCACTATCTTGGCAATTCTCAGATAGAAATTTTAATGGGCTTTCCTGGCTTGATAAAGGAAGCCATGACTTTATCTGTTGGGAGTAAAAAGTGTGGACTACCGCTGACAATAAAACCAATTAAAGGAGAAGCAAAAAACAATGACCTTTGACACTGTTGCTACCATTTAATAGAAGAGAGTAGTAGAGAAGAGTCTCTCAGGTTACTGACAAAAATGATCTGCGGTTACACCAGACAATATGATTGCTGATCTGCTCCCTGAGTTACATGCATGTTCTACTGCATCCCCTGAGTCACACATCTTTTTCTATGACAATTAGCCTAAAGCTAATTAATTAGCGAAGGGCCAGGCTCGTTTTATAGCAAGTTTCAACAGAGGCTTTTTGGGTAGATTTTGTAGACCCGTCAATAAAAAATTATAATAAGTAGCCAAGTTTGAGTCTAATATTTCATCCATTTAATAGTTTGAGTTATAGACTTGCGTTTTGTAAATAATGCTTCCACATTTGGCCATGAATCAAGAACACATTATGTAAGAGATAAGAACAGATACTTATCACAGGTGAGCCCTTTCATCTTAGACTTGATCGGTAAAGCTATTGCGAGAGCTTTGGAACAAAAGATGATTCTGAGATAATTGGCTTTAAAGTTCCCGAACCTTCTTCGGTTTGAACGGTGACAGCAATGTTAACAACATGAATTGGGGTTATTTAGTGTACTATATAGGTAGAGAACATTGAACAGAACAAGTCTATGTCAATAACTACATATAGACAATAATGCAGATATAGTATACCATATAGTTCCTAACTCTCAATTGGTAAATGAAAATGATTTCACAACTATGAGAAACTGAATTAACTATACTATTCGATTGGTCCTTTCAGTTCAATGTCTAAGATATTGCCCTATTTAAAGAGAAGTAAACAGTGTGAACCCGAAAGTATAACCGTCCTTCAGTTGGAGATTGCCCAGATATATCAAGAACCCATATCTGTTTTGGCAAGTTTTCTAAACAATGCTCCATGTGTCAATCAATTTTCTGCTTACCCAATAAAAATCATACTTCAATAAAAAAATAGTAAAAGTGAAGAGTACCTCAGGTGCACAGGGGTGTGACACGTCAGGTAATACAATCTAAGCTCTGTCTGTTTGGCGCTAACTACATAAGAGCACGTTCCCTTGCACACCCAGCAGAACCAAGGAAACAGCAGCTAACTGAAGACATCCTATCTCCTTCAGAGTTCTGTGAGTAGTACTGATAGCTGTCTTTGTACAGGATAGCCTTCTAGAATGCAAGGATTACTACTTTTGTGTCACTGTCATATGAAAAGCATATGATTTTTGCATAGTTTTGAATGTTATAGATTTTGTGTATTATCATCAGTGAAATATGTATTATTCACTTTTTTTAGCTTGCAAAAGATATTGTGAGTTGATATAGGCGGTATACATTTGGACGTATTACTATTTTCTATATAATTATACATCTGGACTGAAAAGTGTGCATATTTAGTTCACTTTATTTTAAGGTGATTGCTGATGTCCATTAGCAATGGAATACAAATGTTACCATATAGCCTGGGTAAAACTACAAAACAACTTGAAAGTGGATGGCTTGGGGCAGTAAGATGTGGGAAGTTGCTGGAGGCAGAGAGACATTGATAAAGGTTTATGGCTATTCCTGTATTGCTGCAGGGTTTGATTCCACTCTGCACCGCCAGGATCTCTTCACAGAGCCACGACCACACATCCAGCCATGCGGTTCAACCTAATGTTCATTCTAATCCTAGCCTGTCTATGCGTCACGCTGGCCCAAGGTACGTTTAGTATAAATAGGATTTAACATGGGTTGGGTATCGGTTAATTAAGCGCTATGTGACAAGTGCTGATGTAAAACGGGCTTTTGTACAATATTTTTTATTAATTGATGAGTTGTTGTTCATGGATTTGACATTCATAACATGCACTGTTACACAGGAAAAATACAGGAAAAATACAGATACAAGGATTATGATACTACCAACTGACCTCTGTTCTCAGAGAGATAAGCCAGCCTCACCCTGTTTTTATTTGATCACTGATTTTCAGATAGCGTTTCAGTCGGTGGTGTTGTTAGCTTTACTTTACTGATAGTAACATATGGGTCAAAGGCTGTCAGTCATATCTACATGCTCTTCTTCATTGATGCTGAATCGAACCTGTGCACTTCCAACCTGAAACAGTCAATGACAAAAAGAAGGTCTTCACTCTTAGAATTAAGGTTGAGAGCGGGAAAAAAAATATGTTTATTCCATTTTAAACCAAATGTAAAAAAAAAAAAAAAAAAAACTGGAATACACTGATTAATTTCTGTGCAGAGTTGGGGGCCTTCTCTTATTTCATTCATTATAAAGTACAGCTGTTGAGCTGCAATCCTCTCCATGGCCCCCCAGGTTCCTATGAAGACTGCTGTCTGAAGTACGTGCGGAGGGTGAGGAAGACTGCTTTGAGGATGGTGACGAGTTACAGGAGGCAGGAGACAGACGGGGGCTGCAACATCCACGCTATTGTGTAAGTCCTGACTGAGAATAGAGGAGCGTAACCATGAAAAGGCTGCTATATGACTTTAGTAATACAGAACATGTTAAAAGCAAAAAAAAAAAAAAAAGAAATGCACCTTCAATGGACGAGACATCCAGCTCTGTGATGCACGGCGGAGGTTCACTCACTTCATGAGGTTCAACTACTAACTGTAAGGCTATAAGCTTCATCGGTGTTCGTGTTTTGAAGGTCACCCTGAGTTTTTATTTCTGTTCCTGTCCGCGCCAGGTTCACCATGAAGAGAGGCAGGTTGTTCTGTGCTGACCCCAGAGAGAAGTGGGTGAATGAACTGATGCTGAAGGTTGAAACCAAGAAGAGTAAAAAGGTGAGAATTTCTAACATCACAACTGGATTTATTTATTCATCGATTTCATTCATCTTCCTGAAACCAATATATTTGTTTTCCAGCACACGAAGGGGCTAAAGAAGCCGAGAGGCTAGAAGCTCTGCCTTCGAGACCGTGTCGTCTATAACCTTTTACTCTGCCATCCTGCCGTGACGAGTCCTGTTGTAAATCAGTACGATTTTTGATGATGTCTGGTCATTTGAGGGACATTTTTGCTTTTCTACTGCAGAAGGCATCTGCTGCTTTAACAGAGATCTAACTGGCAATGATGCATGTTTTCTGCTACTGTGCAGTTCTGCTATTCCTTTAACAGACACCCATACCTGTTGAAGCCAGCCCAGCCATTCCGTATGGCTGCATTTTACTGTATAGCAATCCTGTCGGAACCTGTGCGTATGTGTGTGCGTGTGTGTGTGCGTGTGTGTGTGAGTGTGTGTGTGTGCGTGTGTGTGTGCGTGTGTGTGTGTGTGTGCGTGTGTGTGTTTGCGTGTGTGTGTGCGTGTGTGTGTGCGTGTGTGTGTGCGTGTGTGTGCGCGCGCGTGTGTGTGTGTGTGCGTGTGTGTGTGTGTGTGTGTGTGTGTGTGAGTGTGTGTGCGCGCGCGTGTGTGTGTGTGTGTGTGTGTGAGCATGTGAGTGTGTGAGCGTGTGTTTGTACAGTTTTTTGTGTGTAGCATAAAACCAGTGATGTAAAAAGTACCCAATTGTCATACTTGAGTAAAAGTAAAGATTCCTTAATAGAAAATGACTCAAGTAAAAGTGAAAGTCACCCAGTAAATTACTACTTGAGTAAAAGTCTAAAACTATTTGGTTTTAAATATACTTAAGTATCAAAAGTAAAAGTAAAATAATAAAAAATTCCTTATATTAATTAAGCAAACCGGACGGCATCGTTTTATTGTTTTCTTTTATTTATGGATAGCCAGGGGCCCACTCCAACACTCAGACATCATTTACAGATAGCCAGGGGCACACTCCAACACTCAGACATCATTTACAGATAGCCAGGGGCCCACTCCAACACTCAGACATCATTTACAGATAGCCAGGGGCACACTCCAACACTCAGACATCATTTACAGATAGCCAGGGGCACACTCCAACACTCAGACATCATTTACAGATAGCCAGGGGCCCACTCCAACACTCAGACATCATTTACAGATAGCCAGGGGCACACTCCAACACTCAGACATCATTTACAGATAGCCAGGGGCACACTCCAACACTCAGACATCATTTACAAGCAAAGCATGTGTGTTTAGTGAGTCCATCAGATCAGAGGCAGTAGGGATGACCAGGGATGTTCTCTTGATAAGGGCGTGAATTAGTCAATTTTCCTGTCCTGCTAAGCATTCAAAATGTTCTTTTGGGTGTCAGGGAAAATGTAAGGAGTAAAAAGTACATTATTTTCTTCAGGAATGTAGTGAAGTTAAACTAAAAGTTGTCAAAAATATAAATAGTAAAGTAAAGTAAAGATACCCCAAAAAAAGTATTTTTACTTAAAAGTACTTTACACCACTGCATAAAATCTGGTATTGCATTTCACTGTAAGGTCGGCGCATGTGAGAAATACAATTTGATTTGATTTGTATTGAACATAGCGCCACCAACCATAGCGCCACCAAGTATAAGTGCCTACAATTTTTGAATTAAATCTCTTTTGTATTTGTGTATTCCTTGTATGTTTTGATACTGTAGATTTTTGTCAAATGTATATTTTTCTCGTTTGTTATATTGCTTTTCACTAACAAATACTAATAAAGTTGTTTACTTCGTTTCACTCTGTTTTGTTTATGGTTTATGAGGTATGACACAACTAAGAGAACAGTTCCTTTATAAATGTTAACCCCCAAGAGTCTATGTCTAATTAGCATAATACCGAATCCCCATCAAAGTATGCCAGTTTAAGATAGAGATATTGGATTTGTCTCAATCCACCGCGTCCGCCGATGTCGCACTTCTGCATCTGCGGTCGAAAGGTGACAGAGCTAGAGAGGTGTTTGTCAGACTATGAGGCATCCTGAAAATGTAGCGTCTGAACAGTTTGGCCTACAAAACTATTGTGACCCTTCTGTGGAAAGATGAGACTCTCATGAACAGGATGGTGCTCTCTGTTTTGCTCTACAACCCCCCCCCCCCCCCCCCCCCCCCACAAGCGTCTTGGGACTCGTCTGAAGTCGGTACAGCCGATCTACCAAACTTCTGTCTGTAGCGTCCCGAACACTTTGGGCGACACACTAATAAATAAAATAAAATACAATTTTATTGGTCACCTACATGTGTTTAGCAGATGTTTGTAGTGAAATGCTTGTGACCCGTCTGTGGAAAGGTGAGAGTCAGTCTCACGTATATGTCCTACGTGTAATTTTGCTCTAGAACACTCACTAGACTAGGCTGTAGGTCTCCAGCACCAGTTGAAAAAATGAATGGAAGTGTACATGGAGAGTGTTTCGTGACAAAAAATAAGGGGTTAAATACATGTCAAAATATATATTTGTTTCCTGACTCCCCCGTCCCCCCCCTCCTTCCACCGGCTTAGACTTTAATGGGTTAATGCTTGATGAGTTATGACACCACTAAGAGAACCGTTCCTTTATAAATGTTAATGGTTGATGAGTTATGACACCACTAAGAGAACATTTCCTTTATAAATGAAGTAGAAAGAGGTTAACAGAATCTACCGGCATTCAAAACAACCAATATACTTACATACTGTACATGTTGTGGCTTTTCTGAAAATGCACAGTAATGTCCCTAATATTCCCATGGAATATTATGGGTGTTAAATATTTCTCTCTGTCCCTTTTATGGTTCTGGGTCGATGCACAGTATTGTCCCTAATATTCCCATGGAATATTACTACAGACCTTTACACTTTCACTTTTACTGTCAAACCCAAGAGCCTCTTTGTTGCATAACCTTTGACATCTTTATTGTCACGCGGTCCAAGGACAATAAAATACATTGGACACTTTGTTCCTTCACCAACCCTTTGAAACAGTAATTTTTTATTTTAACCTTTATTTTACTAGGCAAGTCAGTTAAGAACAAATTCTTATTTATAATGACAGCCTAGGATCAGTGGGTTAACTGTGTTGTTCAGGGGTAGAACGACAGATTTTTACCTTACCAGCTCGGGGATTTGATCTTGCAACCTTTCGGTTACTAGTCCAACCACTAGGCTACCAGCCGCCGTGACTAATACTGGCTAAGGTGTTGCATTTATCACACGACTTAGTGGTATCAAATACACAATTGATACGATAAGGAAGATATGTGGACTGAATGAAAAGAAGAAATAGACATGATACAGAAATACCCCTATCAGTATAGCGTTACCACAGATGTTGTTTTTGTTAAAGCTTCCAGGTGATGGCTAATATGTTATTTTAGCCAGAATATCCAAGTAGGAAAGGCTATATTCCCATCTACCTTTCAGTGTTTTTCACAAGTGCAACAAAATGTTTTTCACAGTACAAAATAGAAGAGGATGGCTGCCGGAGCGGATGGCTGCCGGAGAGGATGGCTGCCGGAGAGGATGGCTGCCGGAGAGGATGGCTGCCGGAGGGGATGGCTGCCTGAGCGGATGGCTGCCGGAGGGGTAGGCTGCCGGAGAGGATGGCTGCCGGAGCGGATGGCTGCCGGAGAGGATGGCTGCCGGAGAGGATGGCTGCCGGAGGGGATGGCTGCCGGAGGGGATGGCTGCCGGAGGGGATGGCTGCCGGAGAGGATGGCTGCCGGAGGGGTAGGCTGCCGGAGAGGATGGCTGCCGGAGGGGTAGGCTGCCGGAGAGGATGGCTGCCGGAGGGGTAGGCTGCCGGAGAGGATGGCTGCCGGAGGGGATGGCTGCCGGAGAGGATGGCTGCCGGAGAGGATGGCTGTCGGAGAGGATGGCTGCCGGAGGGGATGGCTGCCGGAGAGGATGGCTGCCGGAGGGGTAGGCTGCCGGAGGGGATGGCTGCCGGAGAGGATGGCTGCCGGAGAGGATGGCTGCCGGAGGGGATGGCTGCCGGAGAGGATGGCTGCCGGAGGGGTAGGCTGCCGGAGAGGATGGCTGCCGGAGGGGATGGCTGCCGGAGAGGATGGCTGCCGGAGAGGATGGCTGTCGGAGAGGATGGCTGCCGGAGGGGATGGCTGCCGGAGAGGATGGCTGCCGGAGGGGTAGGCTGCCGGAGGGGATGGCTGCCGGAGAGGATGGCTGCCGGAGAGGATGGCTGCCGGAGGGGATGGCTGCCGGAGAGGATGGCTGCCGGAGGGGTAGGCTGCCGGAGAGGTAGGCTGCCGGAGAGGATGGCTGCCGGAGGGGTAGGCTGCCGGAGGGGATGGCTGCCGGAGAGGATGGCTGCCGGAGGGGATGGCTGCCGGAGAGGATGGCTGCCGGAGGGGATGGCTGCCGGAGAGGATGGCTGCCGGAGGAGTAGGCTGCCGGAGAGGATGGCTGCCGGAGGGGTAGGCTGCCGGAGAGGATGGCTGCCGTTTTATTGTCTCTTAACCAGCCGTGCTATTTTGTTTGTTTTTTCGCATTGTTTGTAACCTATTTTGTACATAATGTTGGTTCTGCTACCGTCTCTTATGACTGAAAATAGCTTCTGGATATCAGAACAGCGATTACTCACCTTAAATTGGACGAATAATTTTTCTTTAATGAGTCGGATGAGAGGGATTTACTCCAGACACCCGAACAGGCCCTCATCCCCATCATTTGCAGGAGAAAGAGACGGAAGAGGTATCGCGGAAGGAGATTGAGGTGCCTTGTGAGGATCCGCCGACGAGTGGCTAATCTGCCTTTGCCATCGGTCCTATTGGCCAACGTACAACGCTGGATAATAAATTGGACGAACTAAAATCACATATATCCTACCTACAGGACATTAAAAACTGTAATATCTTGTGTTTCACCGAGTCGTGGCTGAATGACAACATGAATAACATACAGCTGGCGGGTTATACACTGTATCGGCAGGATAGAACAGCAGCCTCTGGTAAGACAAGGGGTGGGGGTCTATGTATATTTGTAAACAACAGCTGGTGCACAACTTCCTAAGTCTCAAGGTTTTGCTCGCATGAGGTAGAGTATCTCATGATAAGCTGTAGACCATACTATCTACCTAGAGAGTTTTCATCTGTATTTTTTAAGGTGTCTATATACAACGATAGACTGATGCTGGCACTAAGACCGCACTCAATGAGCTGTATACCGCCATAAGCAAACAGGAAAACGCTCATCCAGAGGTGGCACTCCTAGTGGTCAGGGACTTTAATGCAGGGAAACTTCAATCCGTTTTACCAAATTTCTGTCAGCATGTTAAATGTGCAACCAGAGGAAAAAAACTCTGGACCACCTTTACTCCACACACATAGATGTATACAAAGCTCTCCCTTGCCCTCCATTTGGCAAATCTGACCATAATTCTATCCTCCTGACACGAGCCTACCAGAAGAGCTAAACTACGTCTATGCTCACTTCGAGGCAAATAACACCAACACATGGATGAGAACACCAGCTGTTCTGGAAGACTGTGTGATCACGCTCTAAACACCTTCCTCTGCAACTGGATCCTGGACTTCCTGATGGGCCTCCCACAGGTGGTGAGGGTAGGTAACACCACATCCGCCACGCTGATCCTCAACACGGGGGCCCCTCAGGGGTGCGTGCTCAGTCCCCTCCTGTACTCCCTGTTCACTCATGACTGCACGGCCAGGCGCGACTCCAACACCATCATTAAGTTTGCCGATGCCACAACGGTGGTAGGCCTGATCACCGACAACGATGAGACAACCTGTAGGGAGGAGGTCAGAGACCTAACCGTGTGGTGCAAGGACAACAACCTCTCCCTCAACGTGATCAAGACAAAGGAGATAATTGTGGACTGTAGGAAAAAGAGGGCAGAGCATGCCCCCATTCTCATCGACGGGGCTGCAGTGGAGCAGGTTGGGAGCTTCAAGTTCCTTGGCGTCCACAACACCAACAAACTAACATTGTCCAAGCACACCAAGACAGTCGTGAAGAGGGCACGACAAAACGTATTCCCCCTCAGAAGACTGAAAAGATTTGGCATGGGTCCTCAGATCCTCAAAAGGTTCTACAGCTGCACCATCGAGAGCATCCTGACTGGTTGCATCACTGCCTGGCCTCCAACAGCAAGGCACTACAGAGAGTAGTGCAAACGGCCGAGTACATCACTGGGGCCAAGCTTCCTGCTATCCAGGACCTCTATACCAGGCGGTGTCAGAGGAAGGCCCTAAAAATTGTCAAAGATTCCAGCCACCCTAGTCATAGACTGTTCTCTCTGCTACCACACGGCAAGCGGTACCGGATTACCAAGTTCAGGTCCAAGAGGCTTCTGAACAGCTTCTACCCCCAAGCCATACGACTCTTAAACATCTAATCAAATGGCTACTCAGACTTTTTGCACTGCCCATTACGCTGCTGCAACTCTCTGTTATTATCTATGCATAGTCACTTTAATAACTCTACCTACATGTACGTTACCTCAATTACCTCGACTAACCGGTGCCCCCGCACATTGACTCTGTACCGGTACCCCCTGTATATAGCCTTGCTATTGTTATTTTACTGCTGCTCTTTAATTATTTGTTACTTTTATTTCTTAATTATTTTAGGTATTTTTCTTAAAACTGCACTGTTGGTTAAAGTCTTGTAAGTAAGTATTTCACTGTAAGGTCTACATCTGTTGTATTCGGCGCATGTGACAAAAACAATTTGATTTGATTTGATTTGAATCGCAAGACTGATTGATCAAATGTATGTTGGTGAAAACTGATGCCTAGTGAGAGTGATTTACGATGTCATAGTTAACCAAGTCAAGTGAGATTTATCACCTGTATGGTGCGGCATTAACTCAAAGATACTAGATTGTTTTCTCACAGTTCTGATGCATGTCCATTCCCATCCTGTGTTGTGATCTCTTATTCTGTAACCAGCGGTGATGTGTAAAGTCTGGTATTCGTCCAAAATGGCAACCTATTCCTTATATAGTGCACTACTTTTGACCAGAACTCTATCTGTCCCGGTGAAAAGTAGTGCACTATAAAGGGAATAGGGTACCATTTAGGATGTACTTTGATCTTTTTCCATCTTCATGGGTTCTTGGTCTTCCTCCATGATGTGTAACAGAAAGAGCCAGTCATGGTGTTTCTGATAGCATCTAACTGTGAGTCATGTCACAGCTTAGGACCTGGCCGGCTGACTCGTTGATTGATTGTTTCCAATCACTGGTGCCTCAAAGACTGAAATAACTTCAGGTGAATTCAACTCTTTACTACTGGGCAGTAGGTAACCTGGCGGTTAAGAGCATTGGGCCAGTATCTGTATGGTTGCTGGTTTGAATCCTTGAGTCGACTATGTGGAAAATCTGCCAATGTGCCCTTGAGCAATGTACTTAACCATATTTGCTCCTGTAAGTTGCTCTGGATAAAAGCATCTGCTAAAATGTGGACCTGAGAAGTTGGGTTAAGAAATAATGCATTTTAGACTCAGGGACTGAGACTGCATTGGTCCAAGATGCGGGGTGCTAATATTGCTCTCACATGAGTTAGGCCTACTTGTTGATGTCATTGATGGTTATGGTACGGTCATTTATGACATGGTTATCATATTTCCTAAATTAAGTAGGCAAGTAAGTAGTACCAGGTGATCCATGTATATTGTTGACATACATTATCACATGATGATGTGAATGTAGAGAAGCAATAGTACCCAATCAATAACACAATGTAAGTTAATGGGAAATGACAAAACACAATGTAAATTCATGGGAAATGACAAAACACAATGTAAGTTCATGGGAAATGACAAAACACAATGTAAGTTCATGGGAAATGACAAAACACAATGTAAGTTCATGGGAAATGACAAAACACAACGTAAGTTCATGGGAAATGACAAAACACAACGTAAGTTCATGAGAAATGACAAAACACAATGTAAGTTCATGGGAAATGACAAAACACAATGTAAGTTCATGGGAAATGACAAAACACAACGTAAGTTCATGGGAAATGACAAAACACAATGTAAGTTAATGGGAAATGACAAAACACAATGTAAGTTAATGGGAAATGACAAAACACAATGTAAGTTCATGGGAAATGACAAAACACAACGTAAGTTCATGAGAAATGACAAAACACAATGTAAGTTCATGGGAAATGACAAAACACAATGTAAGTTCATGGGAAATGACAAAACACAACGTAAGTTCATGGGAAATAACAAAACACAATGTAAGTTAATGGGAAATGACAAAACACAATGTAAGTTAATGGGAAATGACAAAACACAATGTAAGTTAATGGGAAATGTCAAAACACGATGTAAGTTTACCTGACTATTTAATTGTATTTTACCTGACTATTTAATTGTATTTTACCTGACTATTTAATTGTATTTTACCTGACTATTTAATTATATTTTACCTGACTATTTAATTGTCTTTTACCTGCCTATTTAATTGTCTTTTACCTGCCTATTTAATTGGTTTTACATACAGTTTGAAAAGCAGGACAGTCAGTCTGTGAAAAGTAAATTCTTCCTGTGCACTTGCTAATGGTCAGATAGTGTCTGTGCATAGCCGTATGTATACACTGCTACAGTACACACGGTCACCTATACAGATGCATTATAGCATATAATGCTAATTATAAGAATTATATTATCGCATAATGTGTGATATATGTATATATATATATATATATATATATATTATACTGTATATCAGTAACACTTTATTTGGATAGTCTGGAGACTATCAGTAACATTTCAACTATCAACTAACCCTAACCCTAACCCTTATCCTAAACTTAAACTTAAACTTAACCCTTACCCATTATTCTAAACCTACCCTTAGCAATCAGTTGCTAATCAACAGATAGTTTGTTGATAGTGTGACCATTTGTAGAGCATCTACAGATGGACTATCTAGACACCTGCTTATCGAACGACAAAAAACAGCCCCAGACAATTATTCCTTCTCCACCAAACTTTACAGTTGGCACTATGCATTGGGGCAGGTAGCATTCTACTGGCATTCGCCAAACCCAGATTCGGACGTCGGACTGCCAGATGGTGAAACGTGATTTGTCACTCCAGAGAATGCATTTCCACTGCTCCAGAGTACAAAGGTGGCTAGCTTTACACCACTCCAGCCGACGCTTGGCATTGCTCATGGTAATCTTAGGCTTGAGTGCGGCTGCTCGTCCATGGAAACACATTACATGACGCTCCCGACGAACAGTTATTGTGCTGACCTTGCTTCCAGAGGCAGTTTATAACTCGGTAGTGAGTGTTGCAACCGAGGACAGACGATTTTTACACGCTTCAGCACTTGGCGGTCATGTTCTGTGAGCTTGTGTGGCCTACCACTTCACGGCTGAGCTGTTGTTGCTCCTAGATGTTTCCACTTCACAATAACAGCACTTACAGTTGACCGGGGCAGCTCTAGCAGGGCAGAAATTTGACAAACTGACTTGTTGGAAAGGTGGCATCCTATGACGGTGCCACGTTGAAAGTCACTGAGCTCTTCAGTAAGGCCATTCTACTTCCAGTGTTTGTCTATGGAGATTGCATGGCGGTGTGCTCGATTTTATACACCTGTCAGCAACGGGTGTGGCTGAAATAGCCGAATTCACTATTTTGAAGGGGTGTCCACATACATTTGTATATATAGTGTATATCATAGATTATATAATTATAGCATATAGCATTATATATTCCTGTATATTGATGGACATCCTTAATTACTAATCACTGAATCAGTCTGACAGTGACTTTGGTATAAAGGAATGTCCCATTCACACACAGAACAGAGCAGACCTGCCCCAGTTTAGGTCACTGTTTTTTCTCCTTTCAAGGCTTCATCTAACCTGTTGTAATGAAGACAGCTGTGACGTGTGTTGCTTTCTGTTCTCCAGCAAGGTGCCATCATCTGTACGACTACACCGGCATGTAGGATAGATAGGACAGCAACGGTCTGCTGTATTCATCAGGCAAGCCATGGATATAGCTAGGAAGGTTTTCTAAATATAGAAGGCCCCCTTCTTGATATTAGTGGAATGTACCTACAGTACATCATAGTTGATGTTTCTCAGTATACTCATTCCGTCAAACAAACAAAAAATATTTTTTTCTCTCACAATTTATTAAAATGTTATAATAGTTAACAATCATCAATCATATAATATACACATTTACATCTGTCACAGGAAATCAAGTCATGCCCTGTCATATATTATAATTTCTACCTATGTACATATGTTACACGTAGGACTCTGCCTGCATACTGCTTCATCTTCATCTTCATCGCTGAGTGTAAGAGGCGGTTTTATACCAACACCTAGACTGAAATCTGATTTTAATATTTGTCCTCCTTTGCTTTTACACAATACAGCTTGGTCAGCGTTGTACAGCACCAGTCCTGTGGCAGTCATCCATCCACACAGAGCACAGTCACATTCAGTTGGGTGCAAGATTACAGAACAATCAGATAGAAATATAACACATCGAACAAACATCATTCTCCGTCATGTAGAATGGTGTGAGCTCTATACAAGACATTTCTATCTGTGAGGTTTGCAACGTTGTGCCCTCCTGAATGAGACCCACTGCTGCTCTGCGTCAGCCATCTTGGTTTGACACAGTCACCCCCCCCCCCCCCGTCCAGCTCAATGGCAGCCGCAGCTTCCTGCCACCATGTCATCATACTGCTTCAGCACCACATTCTCATCATCATCAAAATACAGCAGGTTGATGGAGAAGAGCTTGTCTGGCACGCAGCACGGCGTCTCAATGCCTTTAGTCAGCTTCAGAGCGTTGATGATAGACTGGACGGTGGCGTGGTTAGTGGGTCTCATGTTCTGGCCCAGGGGGAAGGGGCAGGAGCCCTTACAGTGGTAGGCATTGTACCCCCGAGGCGACACGATCCACCCGGACCAGCCGATCTCCTCGAAGTCCACGTAGAGTGGCATGCGCTGGCACGTCATCTTCTCTTCGTCCTCGTCATAGTCCAGGGAGCGGGTGCTGCGGTGGAAGCCTGGGGCGTTGGGGAGGTTGGGCAGGCCGGGGACAGCTGGGCTCTCATTGGGATCTGGATAGGGAAAATGTAG
Organism: Salvelinus namaycush; assembly: GCF_016432855.1. Lineage (NCBI taxonomy): Eukaryota > Metazoa > Chordata > Actinopteri > Salmoniformes > Salmonidae > Salvelinus > Salvelinus namaycush. The sequence continues at coordinate 37,484,509 of NC_052317.1, forward strand.
AGTCGGTTTGGGAAATGTGGTTCCATTTGAACTGAATACACGCTCAATTAAGATGATTTACTATTGATATTAGGGTCAACAGAAAAAATTGAGTAGTAATACTGATAAAAGTACAAATAACCGATGATGTATTATGACAGAGACCATCATGTTGTGTTAATACACCAGTAATACAGTAATAACACATTGATAATAACTCGATAGTGTGTTAGTAATACAGTAATAACACATTAATAATAACTCGATAGTGTGGTAGTAATACAGTAATAACACATTGATAATAACTCAATAGCGTGTTAGTAATACAGTAATAACACATTAATAATAACTCGATAGTGTGTTAGTAATACAGTAATAACCCATTAATAATAACTCGATAGTGTGGTAGTAATACAGTAATAACACATTGATAATAACTCAATAGCGTGTTAGTAATACAGTAATAACACATTAATAATAACTCGATAGTGTGTTAGTAATACAGTAATAACCCATTAATAATAACTCGATAGTGTGGTAGTAATACAGTAATAACACATTGATAATAACTCGATAGTGTGTTAGGCTACCTTTGACTGTATTATCCAGAGCGGCTGCACGGCGGCCATCGTCAGTGAACAGCACCAGCATGGGCTGCTTGCTTTTATGGTGGTTACGGCCCGAAGAAAAACGCACCACCTTCTTATCCATCTGGCTTCCTCCCAGGGTCTGCACTGTGACCAGAAGACCCAGGTTATTGCCCTCAACAGCCATCCAGGAACGCACCTTTATAGGGAGAGAGTTATTTTGGGGTTAGGGGTGGATGGATGGATGGATGGATGGATGGATGGATGGATGGATGGATGGATGGATGGATGGATGGATGGATGGATGGATGGATGGATGGATGGTGGACGGGTGGGTGGATGGATGGATGAATGGGATACTTACAGCTTGTGTAATGGTGAACACTTCCCAGCCAGTGGAGTGGACAGGGATCAGTCTGGAAGACAGCAGCTTCTTCCCCTGAGTAATGTTCATTTTGCTGCTATCCAGAAGCTGGTAGACACTGACCTGTAGGGAATGAATGAATTCATCATTAGCTTTGCATAGCTTACTTTTGAGGAGGTAAAGGACAGTTGAGTCTCTGCATGTCTGCCTATGTACATATATAAATGAGTCACATTGAGTTGTATACCTGACAGAAGTGATATCTGTTGAAAGTCGCAGAAGCCTGAGGCCGCAGCTTGAAGAGATGGAGTTCCGCGGTTAGAACCTTCTCACTCCTGGCCACCATGGACAAGTTGAACAGGAACTCAATTTGTTCACTGTGCACTGTGTGCGGGAAGGATAATACTTATTGTCAAAATGAGTACGCAAAAGTGCCCTGATAGACTTAAAATGTGAGCCTAATATCATGCGTAATATAAAACGTGCGTAATATCATGCGTAAAATACTAATTATTTGTAAACATTGCATAAGGTGAGTAATAGGACTGGCGGGTGCAATAGCGATACAGGTATAGGCCTAACCTAATATAACGGATCTATCGGTCGAGGTTAAAATATCAAAATATTACGTTTGTCGAAGAAGCTGCGCACTGTATTCCCCTCCAGAATGTAGGGGTCCTTGGTAACGCCGTCCACATCTGCGACAGTGTTGTACAGGTCAACCATGTACTGAGGCGGCTGCTTGTCGCCCCGGAGGAGAGGAGCGTCCTCCATCCCAAACACCTCCAGCAGCCTCTTGATAGCTGCAGAACGTACTTCTTCAGACTCGTTCTCCGTGGAAAAGTGGCTTTCCAAATAATTTAATGACGGTCTTGCAGTAGCCACGCTCACTAACGTGGCAATGGCAGTGATTATCGCGACAGGTAACATCTCAGAGATAAAGTAATGGTGCATGGTTCTTGTTGTGGGTCCTTGGAGCATCTATGTCTTGTTCTCTAGCATGCAGTCGAAGTCCGAAGTTGGAGTGACTGGGGAGAGCTTTGGAAGCTCCAGGTTTTATATAAAATGCTCCAGCATTGGCTACAGTGTCCCTAAACCCACGGACAACAGCCATAAAAGATGCTATTTAGTCGCAAATGTAAATCAACAATTAGCGAATGTAAAGCAAGGCTAATGCTGGTGTTAACAAGGTGTGACCCGATTGTAGATTCAATTAAAACGGTCTTCTCAACGTCTGACGAGAAAATTGCAATTAAACAACTTTTCTTTTGACTAATAACTCGTGACTTATAGATTAGATAAATAATATCACTACAACATATTTTCATGGTATTTAGGGACAAATTAAAGCTTTCAATCGGATATAAAATATCGAGAAAATTGTCAAACCTCTCTTAGGACAGCACAGCCAAGAATGTTTGCTCACCGTAGGAGGTTAACCGCCTTATAATGGATCCATTAATTTCGACAAATGGGTATAATTTGGTAACGACACCTACTTCTATGAACAGAAAGAGAAGTCCTCCTAGTTGAGGATGTTTCCTTTTGAATCATCTCTTGGCTTCATCACACCTGGTCAAATACAGCCCCAACTGTTACGGTCCCTATACTCCAATTACAATCATTGAACCCATCTCGAAATACACAAATGTGTCATTCATTGGTATGGATACAATGAGGTTTAGGTGTATTCTCGTGGATTTAAGGGATACATTACAATGGACTGTTTTCAGTCTAACATGCTGGAGCATTCTCGTAAAATATCTTGAATACACTTTTTTCAATCGAATGAGTTGTGTTGCAACAATGTATTCTCACATGTTCAGCCGTTGTCAACTTTTCAAACCGTCTCCCTTCTCTTTTTTTATGCATAGGCTCTATTTACGCAACACACCTTCATACAAACAACACAATTAATATATAGTATTATCAATGTATTACCTACGTAACGTATTTATAATTTATCACGAATGAGAGTTAGGATATAAGAAACTACAATGTGAATATTTACGCACCAACGACTTTATGCCTCTTAGGTGTCTTTCATTTGATTACGCGTGGCTTTTTTAGTAAATTGTGAGAAATTCACAGTCCTTTTAAGATGAAGAATTTGTAACCACTTGGGTGGTAGTAAACAATAAAAAACCTTTCAAGACACTCGTGCCGTGCCCTCTCTAAAGAGAAGCCCTTCAAAAAATATGTTCTATCGCTTATTTACTACATATGACACGTAATCCCTAAAGCCATAACATTTCTTGAGGAAAAAAAGAGAGCCCATGTTACAAACTGAAACCGTTGTTTTTCACCACTATTTACACACGTGTGCCCCTTCAAACAGATCTTGTCCGAATGTTTCCCTCGGATCACTATTTAAATGGATCATTACAATTTTGTTATATTATGTTTAAGCCCTAACTATTGTCATTTAAATGTCTAAATTATACTAGGATTATCTTACAAATATATATATATATACATGATAATGAGCAATGTGAATTGTAAGTTAGTACAGCATATATATATATACTGTATATATATACGTATATATATACAGTATATATATATGCTGTACTAACTTACAATTCACATTGCTCATTATCATGCCTATGGAAACCATATTGTGCAGCATGACAAAATGCTAATATATATATATATATATATATATATATTTGTCTAGGATTTTGACAAAATCCTTTGTCTAGGATTTTGGCATGCTGCACAATATGGTTTCCATAGGCATGATAATGAGCAATGTGAATTGTAAGTTAGTACAGTCAAGCATTTGTTGAAGAGATAAGGAGTTTGTGTCATTGATTCTTCATTGATTTACCTGATTTTAAAATTAAAATAAATACATATATATTTCACCTTTATTTAACCAGGTAGGCAAGTTGAGAACAAGTTCTCATTTACAACTTCGACTTGGCCAAGATAAAGCAAAGCAGTTCGACACACTGATGCCTGATAGCCAGTTGATTCATGGTTTTGGAATTCATTTTATCTTCAATTTTTATTTTTATTTTTTATTTTTTACATATAACACAATAATAGCTTCAGCAAAGTGCTGCATTCAGAGACATCTGTAAGCTGTGGTAGTATAGTAATAACTATTGACTCAACATAGGCCTAAACTGAAGCCTAGAACCAGGTAGAGCTGAAGGTCCAAAAACAAGTTGAAGATCTTACCCATAAAGACAGGACTGGTATGTATAAGCCTAGATGGTAAAACTCAATTTAGCTTATTAAAGTGGCACTGCAGCCATATAAATAAATTTCTATGGGGGTTGTTTCTGGACCTGATGTGGCAGATTTCTGCAAGACAGTCTTAGGGGATGGTGGTGAGATGTATTCTCTAGTAGAGGACTGGGGATGGTGGTGAGATGTATTCTCTAGTAGAGGACTGGGGATGGTGGTGAGATGTATTCTACAGTAGAGGACTGGGGATGGTGGTGAGATGTATTCTACAGTAGAGGACTGGGGATGGTGGTGAGATGTATTCTACAGTAGAGGACTGGGGATGGTGGTGAGATGTATTCTATAGTAGAGGACTGGGGATGGTGGTGAGATGTATTCTACAGTAGAGGACTGGGGATGGTGGTGAGATGTATTCTACAGTAGAGGACTGGGGATGGTGGTGAGATGTATTCTACAGTAGAGGACTGGGGATGGTGGTGAGATGTATTCTACAGTAGAGGACTGGGGATGGTGGTGAGATGTATTCTACAGTAGAGGACTGGGGATGGTGGTGAGATGTATTCTACAGTAGAGGACTGGGGATGGTGGTGAGATGTATTCTACAGTAGAGGACTGGGGATGGTGGTGAGATGTATTCTACAGTAGAGGACTGGGGATGGTGGTGAGATGTATTCTACAGTAGAGGACTGGGGATGGTGGTGAGATGTATTCTACAGTAGAGGACTGGGGATGGTGGTGAGATGTATTCTACAGTAGAGGACTGGGGATGGTGGTGAGATGTATTCTACAGTAGAGGACTGGGGATGGTGGTGAGATGTATTCTACAGTAGAGGACTGGGGATGGTGGTGAGATGTATTCTACAGTAGAGGACATCATATAGAGGACTGGGGATGGTGATGAGATGTATTCTACAGTAGAGGACTGGGGATGGTGGTGAGATGTATTCTACAGTAGAGGACTGGGGATGGTGGTGAGATGTATTCTATAGTAGAGGACTGGGGATGGTGGTGAGATGTATTCTACAGTAGAGGACTGGGGATGGTGGTGAGATGTATTCTATAGTAGAGGACTGGGGATGGTGGTGAGATGTATTCTCTAGTAGAGGACATCATATAGAGGACTGGGGATGGTGGTGAGATGTATTCTATAGTAGAGGACTGGGGATGGTGGTGAGATGTATTCTACAGTAGAGGACTGGGGATGGTGGTGAGATGTATTCTACAGTAGAGGACTGGGGATGGTGGTGAGATGTATTCTACAGTAGAGGACTGGGGATGGTGGTGAGATGTATTCTACAGTAGAGGACTGGGGATGGTGGTGAGATGTATTCTATAGTAGAGGACTGGGGATGGTGGTGAGATGTATTCTACAGTAGAGGACTGGGGATGGTGGTGAGATGTATTCTACAGTAGAGGACTGGGGATGGTGGTGAGATGTATTCTATAGTAGAGGACTGGGGATGGTGGTGAGATGTATTCTACAGTAGAGGACTGGGGATGGTGGTGAGATGTATTCTACAGTAGAGGACTGGGGATGGTGGTGAGATGTATTCTCTAGTAGAGGACTGGGGATGGTGGTGAGATGTATTCTCTAGTAGAGGACTGGGGATGGTGGTGAGATGTATTCTACAGTAGAGGACTGGGGATGGTGGTGAGATGTATTCTACAGTAGAGGACTGGGGATGGTGGTGAGATGTATTCTACAGTAGAGGACTGGGGATGGTGGTGAGATGTATTCTACAGTAGAGGACTGGGGATGGTGGTGAGATGTATTCTCTAGTAGAGGACTGGGGATGGTGGTGAGATGTATTCTACAGTAGAGGACTGGGGATGGTGGTGAGATGTATTCTACAGTAGAGGACATCATATAGAGGACTGGGGATGGTGGTGAGATGTATTCTACAGTAGAGGACTGGGGATGGTGGTGAGATGTATTCTACAGTAGAGGACTGGGGATGGTGGTGAGATGTATTCTACAGTAGAGGACTGGGGATGGTGGTGAGATGTATTCTACAGTAGAGGACTGGGGATGGTGGTGAGATGTATTCTACAGTAGAGGACTGGGGATGGTGGTGAGATGTATTCTACAGTAGAGGACTAGGGATGGTGGTGAGATGTATTCTACAGTAGAGGACTGGGGATGGTGGTGAGATGTATTCTACAGTAGAGGACTGGGGATGGTGGTGAGATGTATTCTACAGTAGAGGACTGGGGATGGTGGTGAGATGTATTCTACAGTAGAGGACTGGGGATGGTGGTGAGATGTATTCTACAGTAGAGGACTAGGGATGGTGGTGAGATGTATTCTACAGTAGAGGACTGGGGATGGTGGTGAGATGTATTCTACAGTAGAGGACTGGGGATGGTGGTGAGATGTATTCTACAGTAGAGGACTGGGGATGGTGGTGAGATGTATTCTATAGTAGAGGACTGGGGATGGTGGTGAGATGTATTCTACAGTAGAGGACTGGGGATGGTGGTGAGATGTATTCTACAGTAGAGGACTGGGGATGGTGGTGAGATGTATTCTACAGTAGAGGACTGGGGATGGTGGTGAGATGTATTCTACAGTAGAGGACTGGGGATGGTGGTGAGATGTATTCTACAGTAGAGGACTGGGGATGGTGGTGAGATGTATTCTACAGTAGAGGACTGGGGATGGTGGTGAGATGTATTCTACAGTAGAGGACTAGGGATGGTGGTGAGATGTATTCTACAGTAGAGGACTGGGGATGGTGGTGAGATGTATTCTACAGTAGAGGACTGGGGATGGTGGTGAGATGTATTCTACAGTAGAGGACTAGGGATGGTGGTGAGATGTATTCTACAGTAGAGGACTGGGGATGGTGGTGAGATGTATTCTACAGTAGAGGACTGGGGATGGTGGTGAGATGTATTCTACAGTAGAGGACTGGGGATGGTGGTGAGATGTATTCTACAGTAGAGGACATCATATCAGGACTGGGGATGGTGGTGAGATGTATTCTACAGTAGAGGACTGGGGATGGTGGTGAGATGTATTCTACAGTAGAGGACTGGGGATGGTGGTGAGATGTATTCTACAGTAGAGGACTGGGGATGGTGGTGAGATGTATTCTACAGTAGAGGACTGGGGATGGTGGTGAGATGTATTCTACAGTAGAGGACTGGGGATGGTGGTGAGATGTATTCTACAGTAGAGGACTGGGGATGGTGGTGAGATGTATTCTACAGTAGAGGACTGGGGATGGTGGTGAGATGTATTCTACAGTAGAGGACTGGGGATGGTGGTGAGATGTATTCTACAGTAGAGGACTGGGGATGGTGGTGAGATGTATTCTACAGTAGAGGACTAGGGATGGTGGTGAGATGTATTCTACAGTAGAGGACTAGGGATGGTGGTGAGATGTATTCTACAGTAGAGGACTGGTTCAGGACTGTCAGAGACAGGAGGAGCTGGAGAAGACTGTGCGGATCTGGCCATGCTGGTTGAGGATTATGTGGCTGCCGTAGCCCAGAGGGACACAGGATTTAGTGGGTCTCTCAGCCCACAGATGGCATACTTCTGAGTCAGATGTGCTCCTGCAATACAGAGTGAAACAAGGTTATAAGAAGGCAAAGTGCTGTTTTGAAAAACCATGCATTTAATCCATAACCAAATATATCCCAGAGACATCTAGGTATGTGTTGTGCTGCATGATATCCATACACTTTCACATCAAACCTGTTCACCAGAAACAATAAAGGCCTTTACGCAATATAAGGCTATCACCACAAAATATGCAACAATCACAAACTGAGGACACTTGGAGGGAGTGTGAAGAAGAAACCAAACCAAACAAGTGGTATTTAAACAACAACAGCCTAACTTTATGGGTGTAGCAAAGTGTTAGAGCTAACAGCTAGCAGGCAGTTGTTATGAGAGAGGAGATGGTAGGCAGGAGGAGGAGAGCTGGGGTGCTGCAGGGAGGAGGAGGAGAGGAGAACTGGGGTGCTGCAGGAAGGACGAGGAGAGGAGAACTGGGGTACTGAAGGGAGGAAGAGGAGAGGAGAACTGGGGTGCTGCAGGAAGGACGAGGAGAGGAGAACTGGGGTACTGAAGGGAGGAAGAGGAGAGGAGAGCTGGGGTGCTGCAGGGAGGAAGAGGAGGAGGAGGAGGAGAGGAGAGCTGGGGTGCTGCAGGGAGGAAGAGGAGGAGGAGAGGAGAGCTGGTAGAGGACTGAGGAGAGGAGAGGAGAGCTGGGGTGCTGCAGGGAGGTAGGGAGGAAGAGGAGGAGGAGAACTGGGGTGCTGCAGGGAGGAAGAGGGGGAGGAGAGCTGGGGTGCAGCAGGGAGGGAGAGGAGGAGGAGAGGAGAACTGGGGTGCTGAAGGGAGGAAGAGGAGGAGAGGATAGCTGGGGTGCTGCAGGGAGGAAGAGGAGGAGGAGAGGAGAGCTGGGGTACTGCAGGGAGGAAGAAGAGGAGAGGAGAGCTGGGGTGCTGCAGGGATGAAGAGGAGGAGAGGATAGCTGGGGTGCTGCAGGGAGGAAGAGGAAGAGGAGAGGAGAGGAGAGCTGGGGTACTGCAGGGAGGAAGAGGAGGAGGAGAGGAGAACTGGGGTGCTGTAGGGAGGAAGAGGAGGAGGAGAGGAGAACTGGGGTGCTGTAGGGAGGAAGAGGAGGAAAGTAGAGCTGGGGTGCAGGAGGGAGGAAGAGGAGGAGGAGAGCTGGGGTGCTGTAGGGAGGAAGAGGAGGAGAGGAGAGCTGGGGTGCTGGAGGGAGGAAGAGGAGAAGGAGAGCTGGGGTGCTGCAGGGAGGAAGAGGAGGAGGAGAGCTGTGGTGCGGGAGGGAGGAAGAGGAGAAGGAGAGCTGGGGTACTGGATGTGAGGAAGAGGAGGAGGAGAGCTGGGGTACTGCAGGGAGGAAGAGGAGGAGGTGAGAAGAGCTTGGGTGCTGCAGGGAGGCAGAGGAGGAGGAGAGGAGAGCTGGGGTACTGCAGGGAGGAAGAGGAAGAGGAGGAGGAGAGGAGAGCTGGGGTCATGCAGGGAGGAAGAGGAGGAGGAGAGGAGAGCTGGGGTACTGCAGGGAGGAAGAGGAGGAGGAGAGGAGAGCTGGGGTGCTGCCGAAGAGGAGGAGAGGAGAGCTGGGGTGCTGGAAGGAGGAAGAGGAGGAGGAGAGGAGAGCTGGGGTACTGCAGGGAGGAAGAGGAGGAGGAGAGGAGAGCTGGGGTGCTGCAGGGAGGAAGAGGAGGAGGAGAGGAGAACTGGGGTGCTGTAGGGAGGAAGAGGAGGAGAGGAGAGCTGGGGTACTGGATGGAGGAAGAGGAGGAGGAGAGGAGAGCTGGGGTGCTGCATGGAGGAAAAGGAGGAGGAGAGGAGAGCTGGGGTACTGCAGGGAGGAAGAGGAGGAGGAGAGGAGAGCTGGGGTGCTGTAGGGAGGAAGAGAAGGAGAGGAGAGCTGGGGTGCTGTAGGGAGGAAGAGGAGGAGGAGAGGAGAACGGGGGTGCTGCAGGGAGGAAGAGGAGGAGGAGAGCTGTGGTGCGGGAGGGAGAAAGAGGAGAAGGAGAGCTGGGGTACTGGATGGAGGAAGAGGAGGAGGAGAGCTGGGGTACTGCAGGGAGGAAGAGGAGGAGGTGAGGAGAGCTTGGGTGCTGCAGGGAGGCAGAGGAGGAGGAGAGGAGAGCTGGGGTACTGCAGGGAGGAAGAGGAAGAGGAGGAGGAGAGGAGAGCTGGGGTCATGCAGGGAGGAAGAGGAGGAGGAGAGGAGAGCTGGGGTACTGCAGGGAGGAAGAGGAGGAGGAGAGGAGAGCTGGGGTGCTGCCGAAGAGGAGGAGAGGAGAGCTGGGGTGCTGGAAGGAGGAAGAGGAGGAGGAGAGGAGAGCTGGGGTACTGCAGGGAGGAAGAGGAGGAGGAGAGGAGAGCTGGGGTGCTGCAGGGAGGAAGAGGAGGAGGAGAGGAGAACTGGGGTGCTGTAGGGAGGAAGAGGAGGAGAGGAGAGCTGGGGTACTGGATGGAGGAAGAGGAGGAGGAGAGGAGAGCTGGGGTGCTGCATGGAGGAAAAGGAGGAGGAGAGGAGAGCTGGGGTACTGCAGGGAGGAAGAGGAGGAGGAGAGGAGAGCTGGGGTGCTGTAGGGAGGAAGAGAAGGAGAGGAGAGCTGGGGTGCTGCAGGGAGGAAAAGGAGGAGAGGAGAACTGGGGTGCTGCAGGGAGGAAGAGGAGGAGAGGAGAGCTGGGGCACTGTAAGGAGGAAGAGGAGGAGAGGAGAGCTGGGGTGCTGTAAAGAGGAAGAGGAGAAGGAGAGCTGGGGTACTGTAAGGAGGAAGAGGAGGAGAGGAGAGCTGGGGTGCTGTAAGGAAGGAGGGTGGGAGAGAGCAGCTGTGTTCTAGTTTACCTGAGAAGACAGCGGTTTCCTGTGGTGCAGCCTCCCGAACATCTGCCCAGATCTATTTCCTGTTGAGACATTAGCAACACAGAGAAAAGGCCATCTATTATCTACTTCACTTGCATTGGCAATGTTAACATATGTTTCCCATGCCAATAAAGCCCCTGGAATTGAATTGAAAGTCCATCAGCAATCAGCTCACCACAGGCCAGACCACCAACAGGGAGATCTACTAAACTTGATTTGACACCTGCAGGGTCCATTTGTATTTTCTCTCCTCACACCTTTTGAGAGAGTAGGTGGCAGACAGCTTTATATGCTGTAACACTCAGACAGACACAGGAGTTAGATGAGTTAAATACTCTAACCACATGTAGCTGTCTTTCTTCTCTTTCTACGTTCACATTTAACAAAAATATATATATTCATTTAATTTATTTTAACCTTTATTTAACTAGGCAAGTCAGTTCAGAACAAATTCTTATTTACAATGGAGGCCTACCCAGTTCAAACCCGGACGACGCTGGGCCAATTGTGCACCGCCCTATGGGACTCCCAATCATGGCCAGATGTGATACAGCCTGGATTCAAACCAGGGACTGTAGTGCTGCCTCTTGCACTGAGATGCAGTGCCTTTAGACTGCTGCGCCACTCGGGAGCCCTCAAATTGTATTTGTCACATGCGCCGAATAAAACAGGTGACAGTGAAATGCTTCCTTACAAACCCTTAACCAACAATGCAGTTAAGAAAAACAAGTGTTAGGTAAAAAAATAGATAAAAAATGTAAATAATAAATAGTTAAAGAGCAGCAGTAAAATAACAGTAGCGAGGCTATATACAGGTGGTACCGGTACAGAGTCAATGTGGAGGCTATATACAGGGGGTACCGGTACAGAGTCAATGTGGAGGCTATATACAGGGGGTACCGGTACAGAGTCAATGTGGAGACTATATACAGGGGGTACCGGTACAGAGTCACTGTGGAGGCTATATACAGGGGGTACCGGTACAGAGTCAATGTGGAGGCTATATACAGGGGGTACCGGTACAGAGTCAATGTGGAGGCTATATACAGGGGGTACCGGTACAGAGTCAATGTGGAGACTATATACAGGGGGTACCGGTACAGAGTCAATGTGGAGGCTATATACAGGGGGTATCGGTACAGAGTCAATGTGGAGGCTATATACAGGGGGTACCGGTACAGAGTCAATGTGGAGGCTATATACAGGGGGTACCGGTACAGAGTCAATGTGGAGGCTATATACAGGGGGTACCGGTACAGAGTCAATGTGGAGGCTATATACAGGTGGGTACCGGTACAGAGTCAATGTGGAGGCTATATACAGGGGGTACCGGTACAGAGTCAATGTGGAGGCTATATACAGGGGGTACCGGTACAGAGTCAATGTGGAGGCTATATACAGGGGGTACCGGTACAGAGTCAATGTGGAGGCTATATACAGGTGGGTACCGGTACAGAGTCAATGTGGAGGCTATATACAGGGGGTACCGGTACAGAGTCAATGTGGAGGCTATATACAGGGGGTACCGGTACAATGTGGAGGCTATATACAGGGGGTACCGGTACAGAGTCAATGTGGAGGCTATATACAGGTGGGTACCGGTACAGAGTCAATGTGGAGGCTATATACAGGGGGTACCGGTACAGAGTCAATGTGGAGGCTATATACAGGGGGTACCGGTACAGAGTCAATGTGGAGGCTATATACAGGGGGTACCGGTACAGAGTCAATGTGGAGGCTATATACAGGTGGGTACCGGTACAGAGTCAATGTGGAGGCTATATACAGGGGGTATCGGTACAGAGTCAATGTGGAGGCTATATACAGGGGGTACCGGTACAATGTGGAGGCTATATACAGGGGGTACCGGTACAGAGTCAATGTGGAGGCTATATACAGGTGGGTACCGGTACAGAGTCAATGTGGAGGCTATATACAGGGGGTATCGGTACAGAGTCAATGTGGAGGCTATATACAGGTGGTACTGGTACAGAGTCAATGTGGAGGCTATATACAGGGGGTATCGGTACAGAGTCAATGTGGAGGCTATATACAGGGGGTACTGGTACAGAGTCAATGTGGAGGCTATATACAGGGGGTATCGGTACAGAGTCAATGTGCGGTGGGACAAGTTAGTTGAGGTAATTGAGATAATATGTACATGTAGGTAGAGGTAAAGTGACTATGCATAGATAATTAACAGAGAGTAGCAGCAGCGTAAAAGAGGGGGTGGGGACAATGCAAATAGTCTGGGTACCCATTTGAATAGCTGTTCAGGAGTCTTATGGCTTGGGGGTGGAAGCTGTTCAGAACTCTTTTGGACCTAGACTTGGCGCGCTGGTACTGCTTGCTGTGCGGTAGCAGAGAGAACAGTCTATGACTTGGGTGGTTGGAGTCTTTGACAATTTTTAGGGCCTTCCTCTGACACATTATTGCTTAAAATGAAACACAGTGTAAAATCTATAGAATGGAATATTACGTTTTACTTCAACAAGTTGTAGTTAAACACTCGTTCTCTTTCATCCCTTTGTAAGCTTGCCGATATGTAACCATGAGTAATGTTTTATTTCATTTTCTCCTAAACCAAGACATAGTCTGTTTAAATCCCTCCTGTCGAACATCATAAAGACAGTGATTACAATCATTTCCATATTCAACCAAACTCACATAGCCAGTCCATACAGTATCTCCCTGCCAAGAAGATAGAGCGTGTGATAAAGCCATTCCAACATTCAGTACATCCTGTGTTGGCTTATGTGTATAAAGAGAACACAACACCTAACCTTCACATCCTATAGCGTTTCACGCCTGCTGTATCTGTCTGTCTGTGTGGTGCCAACCAGTGGGGAGTGGATTGGATTGGATGTGCGGGGGAAATGGATCTATAAGCTTTGACTTCCAGATGAAATCTCTAACTTCCTCTACTTTCTTATCATTCATATGAATTAGGTCAGACTAGGGGCTGGATTGAACCGTAACGCCCGAAGATCTGCAATTGTGGCGAGCTTGAAAGGTAAAGGTGATTTCCAATTGAACTGACATAGACAGCGTTTACCGCGAATGGATCCTCTGTGAACGTGGAAACATTGTCTTTACATGTAATGCTGATCTTTTAAGCTACTGATTCAAGTCAGCCCTAGAGCTAATTATAGTCCTTTAGCCCAGGTCTTTAAAGTTTATTATTAAAATTAGGGCAAAGTAGAGAGGCAAAATATGTTCTATGGGAGGCAACAGATAAGAGAAAATAGTGGCGGTTTTACTAGGTTTTCTCTTTGCTATTTTTGGAGATGATTATTAAAATTATCCAAGATTCAGAGAGATAGAAACACAGGACACTGTCTGCAACGTGAGCTCACCTTGAGTTTCTCCTCTGTGACTCCGCCGTCATCGTAGACTATTTCATAGTAGTACTCTATGTAAGGAACTCTGAAGGAGCTCTCCTTCAGCTCACAAGTCTCCACTGTCTGGATCAGGTCTCCCTTGTTAGAGGCCTCCACCAAGGGCAGAGTCAAACTCAGTGGGCACGCAGGAGAACCCATCTGAGAAATATACATTATGATATAACAATATATCATATCTGCACTTTTGGCAGATGCTTTTATCCAAAGCGACTTACTGTCATGCATGCATACATTTTACGTATGGTGGTACTGGGGAATTATGTATTCAATTAGGATGTGATTAATTATTACATTATTATGGCTGCTTATGACCAGTGACGTTATGGCTGCTTATGACCAGTGACTTTATGGCTGCTTATGACCAGTGACATTATGGCTGCTTATGACCAGTGACTTTATGGCTGCTTATGACCAGTGACTTTATGGCTGCTTATAACCAGTGACATTATGGCTGCTTATGACCAGCAACATTATAGCTGCTTATGACCAGTGACATTATGGCTGCTTATGACCAGTGACTTTATGGCTGCTTATAACCAGTGACTTTATGGCTGCTTATAACCAGTGACTTTATGGCTGCTTATGACCAGTGACTTTATGGTTGCTTATGACCAGCGACATTATAGCTGCTTATGACCAGTGACATTATGGCTGCTAATGACCAGTGACTTTATTGCTGCTTATAACCAGTGACTTTATGGCTGCTTATGACCAGTGACTTTATGGTTGCTTATGACCAGTGACATTATGGCTGCTTATGACCAGTGACTTTATGGCTGCTTATGACCAGTGACTTTATGGCTGCTTATGACCAGTGACATTATAGCTGCTTATGACCAGTGACTTTATGGTTGCTTATGACCAGTGACATAATGGCTGCTTATGACCAGTGACATTATGGTTGTGTAATGAGGTCTGTGTGTAGCTTGTGTAGAGGAGTCAGGCGCAGGACAGCAGATATGAGTAAATAAGCGTAATTTACTCAAAAATAGACAAAATACAATACAATAAAACGAGCCCACATAACGGACCGTATTACATACAAACAATTACTCACAAACAAACATGGGGGAACGGAGGTTTAAATAATGAACAAGTAATTGGGGGATTGAAACCAGGTGTGTAAGACAAAGACAAAACAAATGGAAAATGAAAAGTGGATCGGCGATGGCTAGAAGGCCGGTGATTTCGACTGCAGAACGCCGCCCGAACAAGGAGAGGGACCGACATCGACGGAGGTCGTGACAGTACCCCCCCCCTGACGCGTGGCTCCAGCAGCGCGCCGACACCGACCTCGGGGACGACCCGGAGGACGAGGTGCAGGGCGATCCGGATAGAGACGGTGGAACTCCCGCAACAACGAAGGGTCCAAGATGTCCTCCACCGACACCCAGCATCTCTCCTCCGGACCGTACCCCTCCCACTCCACGAGGTAATGAAGGCCCCTCGCCCGACGCCTCGAGTCCAGTATGGCTCGAAAAGCATACGCAAGGGACCCCCTCGATGTCCAGAGAGGGCGGAGGAACCTCCCGCACCTCAGACTCCTGGAGTGGACCAGCCACCACCAGCCTGAGGAGAGACACATGGAACGTGGGATTAATACGGTAATCTGGGGGAAGCTGTAGCCTGTAGCATACCTCGTTCAGTCTCCTCAGGACTTTGAATGGCCCCACAAACCGCAGACTCAGCTTCCGGCAGGGCAGGCGGAAGGGCAGGTTTCGGGTCGAGAACCACTGCGGTGGCGGTCGGCGCTCGCCTTCTGCCGCCTCACGGCCCGTTGCAGGTGCACATGAGCGGCGTACCAGGTCTCCTCTGAGCGCTTAAACCATTCGTCCACCGCAGGAGCTTCGATCTGGCTCTAATGCCAAGGTGCCAGAACCGGCTGATACCCCAGTACGCACTGGAAGGGAGAGAGGTTAGTGGAGGAGTGGCGGAGTGAGTTTTGGGCTATCTCTGCCCAGGGGATGAACGCCGCCCACTCCCCCGGCCGGTCCTGGTAATATGACCGCAGAAACCTACCCACATCCTGGTTGACTCTCTCCACCTGCCCGTTACTCTCGGGGTGAAAACCTGAGGTGAGGCTGACCGAGACCACCAGACGTTCCATGAACGCTCTCCAGACCCTGGACGAGAACTGGGGACCCCGATCAGAGACTATGTCCTCAGGCACCCCGTAGTGCTGGAAGACGTGAGTGAACAGGGCCTCGGCAGTCTGTAGGGCCGTAGGGAGACCGGGCAAAGGGAGGAGACGGCAGGACTTAGAAAACCGATCCACAACGACCAGGATCGTGGTGTTCACCTGTGAGGGAGGAAGATCCGTCAGGAAGTCCACCGATAGGTGCGACCACGGGCCGTTGTGGAACGGGTAGGGGTTGTAACTTCCCTCTGGGCAGGTGCCTGGGAGCCTTGCACTGGGCGCACACAGAGCAGGAGGACACATAAATCCTCAAGTCCTTGGCCAAGGTGGACCACCAGTACTTCCCACTAAGGCAACGCACCGTCCGACCGTTGCCAGGATGACCAGAGGAGGGTGACGTGTGGTTCCAATAGATCAAACGGTCGCGGACAGCAGATGGGACGTACAGGTGCCCAGCTGGACACTGGGGGGGAGTGGGCTCTGTGCGTAACGCCCGCTCGATGTCCGCGTCCAGCTCCCACACTACCGGTGCCACCAGGCAAGAGGCCGGGAGTATGGGAGTGTAATCCATAGACCGCTCCTCTGTGTCATACATCCGGGACAGTGCGTCTGCCTTAGCGTTCTGGGAACCTGGTCTGTGGGACAGAGTGAAAACAAAATGGGTAAAGAACATGGCCGACTTTGCCTGGCGAGGGTTCAGTCTCCTCGCCGCCCGGAAGTACTCCAGATTGCGATGGTCAGTCCAGATGAGAAAAGGGTGTTTAGCACCCTCAAGCCAATGTCTCCACACCTTCAGAGCCTTGACAACAGCCAACAGCTCCCGGTCCCCCACATCATAGTTTTTGCTCCGCTGGGCTGAGCCTCTTCGAAAAGAAAGCACAGGGGCGGAGCTTTGGTGGCGTGCCCGAGCGCTGAGAGAGCACGGCTACTATCCCAGCCTCGGATGCATCCACCTCCACTATGAACGCCAAAGCGGGATCCGGATGAGCCAGCACAGGAGCCGAGGTAAACTGAGCCTTCAGGTGACCAAAAGCCCTGTCCGCCTCAGCCGACCACTGCAGCCGAACCGGTCCCCCCTTCAGCAGTGAGGTAATGGGAGCTGCTACCTGACCAAAACCCCGGATAAACCTCAGGTAGTAGTTGGCAAACCCCAGAAACCGCTGCACTTCCTTTACCGTGGTTGGAGTCGGCCAATTATGCACGGCTGAAATGCGCTCACTCTCCATCTCCACCCCTGAAGTGGAAATGCGGTACCCTAGGAGGAGACGGACTGTTGGAAGAACAGACATTTCTCAGCCTTGACATATAGGTCATGCTCCAACAGTCGACCAAGCACCCTGCGCACCAGGGACACATGCTCGGCGCATGTAGCAGAGTATATCAAAATGTTGTCGATATACACCACTACACCCTGCCCGTGCTGGTCCCGGAAAATCTCGTCAACAAAGGCCTGGAAGAATGATGGAGCATTCATCAACCCGTACGGCATGACAAGGTACTCATAGTGCCCTGAGGTGGTACTAAATGCTGTCTTCCACTCGTCCCCCTCCCGGATACGCACCAGGTTGTAAGCGCTCCTGAGATCCAATTTTGTGAAGAAGCGCGTCCCGTGCATTGACTCGATCGCACTGGTGATGAGAGGCAGCGGGTAGCTGTACCTCACAGTGATCTGATTGATACCCCCGATAGTCAATACACGGGCGCAGACCTGGAATACCTCAGGAGTAAAAAGGTACGTGAGCAGTTCCTAAAATGACCACAAGAGAGCGCTCCAAATTCATCACTGTCAGTGAAGAATAAAAGCCCACTAATTTGGGAATTTTATGAATAAATAACAAAAACATTTGCTATTACATTCGGAAACATACATATTCGTTTCAGATCTATATATAAATATTAAACTAGTCCCAGAATAACGACGTCTCTTGTCTTTGTTTCTTTTTAAAAGGTGAGGGTGTGCGAACCTTCCACTCCAATCAGTGCCGAGACTTCTGGCCAGATTCCATCCTGCGGGGTGAACCATAACTGTGAACCGACCGGGGTGAGGGTGGACAGGGTGCTGCTGTTCCAGGGTCCCCTGGGGGTGGAGGCCATAGAGGACAGACATTGTGAAAACAGACTGACACAATGTGTCCGGGTTCGCGTGCTCAATACTACTTCTTTGAGACGTCAAAGAGACGGTCATTGATGTGGGAAGCTGTTCCTGTTCGAAATGTTGGCCAGGGGTGTATCCTTCCCAAAACATTTGGAAAGAGTGTACAAAAACATTCAATTTGTTTAAACATGCACTGATGTCAATGGGAGATTTGAGTAAAAAGGTTCAATTCGTAAAACATTTGTGCGCACAAAAGTGTCACAATTTTCATGGATTTACCTGTAGCCCGAAACTGAACATTTTATAATTAATATTTTATGTGTTATACATTTTTTATAAAATGTTATTTTATTTATGTCATATAACTTATGTGCAGTCTCAACAATCATATAGTGTTTCATTCTATATAGCGTTTCATTCTATATAGCGGTTCATTCTAAATAGCGTTTCATTCTATATAGTGTTTCATTCTATATAATGTTTCATCCTATATAGTGTTTCATTCTATATTGTGTTTCATTCTATATAGCGTTTCATTCTATACAGTGTTTCATTCTATACAGAGTTTCATTCTATATAGCGTTTCATTCTATACAGAGTTTCATTCTTTATAGCATTTCATTCTATACAGAGTTTCATTCTATATAGTGTTTCATTCTATACAGAGTTTCATTCTATATAGTGTTTCATTCTATATAGCTTTTCATTCTATATTGTGTTTAATTCTATATAGAGTTTCATTCTTTATAGTGTTTCATTCTATATAGTGTTTCATTCTATATAGCTTTTCATTCTATATTGTGTTTAATTCCATATAGCGTTTCATTCTATACAGTGTTTCATTCTATATAGCTTTTCATTCTATATTGTGTTTAATTCTATATAGCGTTTCATTCTATACAGAGTATCATTCTTTATAGCATTTCATTCTAAATAGTGTTTCATTCTAAATAGTGTTTCATTCTCTATAGTGTTTCATTTTATATAGTGTTTCATTCTATACAGAGTTTCATTCTATACAGAGTTTCATTCTATATAGTGTTTCATTCTATATAGCTTTTCATTCTATATTGTGTTTAATTCTATACAGCGTTTCATTCTATACAGAGTTTCATTCTTTATAGCATTTCATTCTAAATAGTGTTTCATTCTAAATAGTGTTTCATTTTATATAGTGTTTCATTCTATATAGTGTTTCATTCTATATAGTGTTTCATTCTATGTAGTTTTTCATTCTATATGCAGGTTCATTCTATATAGTGTTTATATACTGTTACTGCTGTCCCCATTACTGTTGTCCCCATTACTGCTGTCCCCATTACTGTTGTCCCCATTACTGCTGTCCCCATTACTGCTGTCCCCATGATGCTTTACTGTTACTGCTGTCCCCAATACTGCTGTCCCCATTACTGTTGTCCCCATTACTGCTGTCCCCATTACTGCTGTCCCCAATACTGCTGTCCCCGTTACTGCTGTCCCCGTTACTGCTGTCCCCATTACTGCTGTCCCCATTACTGCTGTCCCCATTACTGCTGTCCCCATTACTGCTTTCCCCATTACTGCTGTCCCCATTACTGCTGTCCCCGTTACTGCTGTCCCCATTACTGCTGTCCCCGTTACTGCTGTCCCCATTACTGCTGTCCCCATGATGCTTTACTGTTACTGCTGTCGCCATTACTGCTGTCCCCATTACTGTTGTCCCCATTACTGCTGTCCCCATTACAGTTGTCCCCGTTACTGCTGTCCCCATTACTGCTGTCCCCATTACTGCTGTCCCCATTACTGCTGTCCCCGTTACTGCTGTCCCCATTACTGCTGTTCCCATTACTGCTGTCCAAATTACCGCTGTCCCCGTTACCTCTGTCCCCATTACCGCTGTCCCCATTACTGCTGTCCCCATTACAGTTGTCCCCATTACTGCTGTCCCCATTACTGCTGTAACCATTACTGCTGTCCCCGTTACTGTTGTCCCCGTTACCGCTGTCCCCGTTACTGATGTCCCCATTACTGCTGTCCCCATTACTGCTGTTCCCATGATGCTTTACTGTTACTGCTGTCCCCATTACTGCTGTCCCCATTACTGCTGTCCCCATTACTGATGTCCCCATTACTGCTGTCCCCATTACTGCTGTCCCCATGATGCTTTACTGTTACTGCTGTCCCCAATACTGCTGTCCCCATTACTGCTGTCCCCATTACTGCTGTCCCCATTACTGCTGTGCCCATTACTGCTGTCCCCATTACTGCTGTCCCCATTACTGCTGTCCCCATTACTGCTGTCCCCGTTACTGCTGTCCCCATTACTGCTGTCCCCATTACTGCTGTCCCCATTAATGCTGTCCCCATGATGCTTTACTGTTACTGCTGTCCCCATTACTGCTGTCCCCATTACAGTTGTCCCCATTACTGCTGTCCCCATTACTGCTGTCCCCATGATGCTTTACTGTTACTGCTGTCCCCATTACTGCTGTCCCCATTACTGCTGTCCCCATTACAGTTGTCCCCATTACTGCTGTCCCCATTACTGCTGTCCCCATTACTGCTGTCCCCATTACTGTTGTCCCCATTACTGTTGTCCCCATTACTGCTGTCCCCATTACTGCTTTCCCCATTACTGCTGTCCCCATGATGCTTTACTGTTACTGCTGTCCCCATTACTGCTGTCCCCATTACTGCTGTCCCCATTACAGTTGTCCCCATTACTGCTGTCCCCATTACTGCTGTCCCCATTACTGCTGTCCCCATTACTGTTGTCCCCATTACTGCTGTCCCCATTACTGTTGTCCCCATTACTGTTGTCCCCATTACTGCTGTCCCCATTACTGCTTTCCCCATTACTGCTGTCCCCATGATGCTTTACTGTTACTGCTGTCCCATTACTGCTTTCCCCATTAACTGTTGTCCCCATTACTGCTGTCCCCATTACTGCTGTCCCCATTACTGTTGTCCCCATTACTGCTGTCCCCATTACTGCTTTCCCCATTACTGCTGTCCCCATTACTGTTGTCCCCATTACTGCTGTCCCCATTACTGCTGTCCCCATTACTGTTGTCCCCATTACTGCTGTCCCCATTACTGTTGTCCCCATTACTGTTGTCCCCATTACTGCTGTCCCCATTACTGCTTTCCCCATTACTGCTGTCCCCATGATGCTTTACTGTTACTGTTGTCCCCATTACTGCTGTCCCCATTACTGCTGTCCCCATGATGCTTTACTGTTACTGCTGTCCCCATTACTGCTGTCCCCATTACTGCTGTCCCCATTACAGTTGTCCCCATTACTGCTGTCCCCATTACTGCTGTCCCCATTACTGTTGTCCCCATTACTGTTGTCCCCATTACTGCTGTCCCCATTACTGCTTTCCCCATTACTGCTGTCCCCATGATGCTTTACTGTTACTGCTGTCCCATTACTGCTTTCCCCATTACTGTTGTCCCCATTACTGCTGTCCCCATTACTGTTGTCCCCATTACTGCTGTCCCCATTACTGCTGTCCCCATTACTGCTGTCCCCATTACTGTTGTCCCCATTACTGTTGTCCCCATTACTGCTGTCCCCATTACTGCTTTCCCCATTACTGCTGTCCCATTACTGCTTTCCCCATTACTGCTGTCCCCATTACTGCTGTCCCCATTACTGCTGTCCCCATTACTGTTGTCCCCATTACTGCTGTCCCCATTACAGTTGTCCCCATTACTGCTGTCCCCATTACTGCTGTCCCCATTACTGCTGTCCCCATTACTGTTGTCCCCATTACTGTTGTCCCCATTACTGCTGTCCCCAATACTGCTGTCCCCGTTACTGCTGTCCCCATTACTGCTGTCCCCATTACTGTTGTCCCCATTACTGCTGTCCCCATGATGCTTTACTGTTACTGCTGTCCCCATTACTGCTGTCCACCATTACTGCTGTCCCCATTACTGCTTTCCCCATTACTGCTGTCCCTGTTACTGCTGTCCCCATTACTGCTTTCCCCATTACTGCTGTCCCCATGATTATTTACTGTTAATGCTGTCCCCATTACTGTTGTCCCCATTACTGTTGTCCCCGTTACTGCTGTCCCCGTTACTGCTGTGCCCATTACTGCTTTCCCCATTACTGCTGTCCCCATTACTGCTGTCCCCATTACTGCTGTCCCCATGATGCTTTACTGTTACTGCTGTCACCATTACTGCTGTCCCCATTACTGCTGTCGCCATTACTGCTGTCCCCAATACTGCTGTCCCCATTACTGCTGTCCCCAATACTGCTGTCCCCATTACTGCTGTCCCCGTTACTGCTGTCGCCATTACTGCTTTCCCCATTACTGCTGTCCCCATTACTGCTGTCCCCGTTACTGCTGTCCCCGTTACTGCTGTCCCCATTACTGCTTTCCCCAATACTGCTGTCCCCATTACTGCTGTCCCCATGATGCTTTACTGTTACTGCTGTCCCCATTACTGCTGTCCCCATTACTGTTGTCCCCATTACTGCTGTCCCCATTACTGCTGTCCCCAATACTGCTGTCCCCATTACTGCTGTCGCCATTACTGCTGTCCCCATTACTGCTGTCCCCTTACTGCTGTCCCCATTACTGCTGTCCCCATTACTGCTGTCCCCATTACTGCTGTCCCCATTACAGGTGTCCCCATTACTGCTGTCCCCATTACTGCTTTCCCCATGATGCTTTACTGTTACTGCTGTCCCCATTACTGCTGTCCCCATTACTGTTGTCCCCATTACTGCTGTCCCCATTACAGTTGTCCCCGTTACTGCTGTCCCCGTTACTGCTGTCCCCATTACTGCTGTCTCCATTACTGCTGTCCCCATTACTGCTGTCCCCGTTACCGCTGTCCCCATTACCGCTGTCCCCATTACAGTTGTCCCCATTACTGCTGTCCCCATTACTGCTGTCCCCATGATGCTTTACTGTTACTGCTGTCCCCATTACTGCTGTCCCCATTACTGTTGTCCCCATTACTGCTGTCCCCATTACTGCTGTCCCCATTACAGTTGTCCCCATTACTGCTGTCCCCATTACTGCTGTCCCCATGATGCTTTACTGTCACTGCTGTCCCCATTACTGTTGTCCCCATTACTGCTGTCCCCATTACTGCTGTCCCCATTACTGCTGTCCCCGTTTTCTGCTGTCCCATTACTTCTGTCCCCATTACTGCTGTCGCCATTACTGCTGTCCCCATGATGCTTTACTGTTACTGCTGTCCCCATTACTGCTGTCCCCATTACTACTGTCTCCATTACTGCTGTCCCCATTACTGCTGTCCCCAGTACTGCTGTCCTCATTACTGCTTTCCCCATTACTGCTGTCCCCATTACTGCTGTCCCCGTTACTTCTGTCCCCATTACTGCTGTCCCCATTACTGTTGTCCCCATTACTGCTGTCCCTGTTACTGCTGTCCCCATTACTGCTGTCCCCATTACTGCTGTCGCCATTACTGCTGTCCCCATGATGCTTTACTGTTACTGTTGTCCCCATTACTGCTGTCCCATTACTGTTGTCCCCATTACTGCTGTCCCCATTACTGCTGTCCCCATGATGCTTTACTGTTACTGCTGTCCCCATTACTGCTGTCCCCATTACTGTTGTCCCCATTACTGCTTTCCCCATTACTGCTGTCCCCAATACTGCTGTCCCCGTTTGCTGCTGTCCCCATTACTGCTGTCCCCATTACTGCTGTCCCCATGATGCTTTACTGTTACTGCTGTCCCCATTACTGCTGTCCCCATTACTGCTGTCCCCATTACTGCTGCGCCCATTACTGCTGTCCCCATTACTGCTGTCCCCGTTACTGCTGTCCCCATTACTGCTGTCCCCATTACTGCTGTCCCCATTACTGCTGTCCCCATGATGCTTTACTGTTACTGCTGTCCCCATTACAGTTGTCCCCATTACTGCTGTCCCCATTACTGCTGTCCCCATGATGCTTTACTGTTACTGCTGTCCCCATTACTGCTGTCCCCATTACTGCTGTCCCCATTACAGTTGTCCTCATTACTGCTGTCCCCATTACTGCTGTCCCCATTACTGCTGTCCCCATTACTGCTGTCCCCATTACTGTTGTCCCCATTACTGCTGTCCCCATTACTGCTGTCCCCATGATGCTTTACTGTTACTGCTGTCCCCATTACTGCTGTCCCCATTACTGTTGTCCCCATTACTGTTTTCCCCATTACTGCTGTCCCCAATACTGCTGTCCCCGTTACTGCTGTCCCCATTACTGCTGTCCCCATTATAGTTGTCCCCATTACTGCTGTCCCTGTTACTGCTGTCCCCATTACTGCTGTCCCTGTTACTGCTGTCCCCATTACTGCTGTCCCCATGATGCTTTACTGTTACTGCTGTCCCCATTACAGTTGTCCCCATTACTGCTGTCCCCATTACTGCTGTCCCCATGATGCTTTACCGTTACTGCTGTCCCCATTACTGCTGTCCCCGTTACTGCTTTCCCCATTACAGTTGTCCCCGTTACTGTTGTCCCCGTTACTGCTGTCCCCATTACTGCTGTCCCCATTACTGCTGTCCCCATTACTGCTTTACTGTTACTGCTGTTCCAGTTACTGCTGTCCCCATTACTGCTGTCCCCGTTACTGCTGTTCCCATTACTGCTGTCCCCATTACTGCTGTCCCCGTTACTGCTGTCCCCGTTACTGCTGTTCCCATTACTGCTGTCCCCATGGTGCTTTACTGTTACTGATATCCCCATTACAGTTGTCCACATTACTGCTGTCCCCGTTACTGCTGTCCCCATTACTGCTGTCCCCATTACTGCTGTCCCCATTACTGCTGTCCTCATGATGCTTTACTGTTACTGCTGTCCCCATTACTGCTTTACATTTTACATTTGAAATCTTTAGCAGACGCTCTTATCCAGAGCAACTTCCACGAGAACTTAGGGTTTAGTGCCTTGCTTAATGGCACAGACAGATTTTTCACCTAGTCAGCTCAGGGATTCGAACTAGCAACCCTTTAGTTACTGTCCCATCGCTCTTAATCGCTTGGATACCTTTACAGTTACTTTACCATGGCCGATGTTAACAAAGTAACTCTGTCTCTTGCAGCAGGCTCTCAGTGCTAACAGGTTCCTGTGATCCACACGTTTGTTCAACACTGCTGCCGCTGGAAAACAGAAACACACACATCAACACCTTGTAGCTACAATGAGAGTTGTCCAAGCTGACAATAGCATTCCACAACGCTCCTCAGCATTCCTCAGCATTCCACAACATTCCTCAACGTTCTTCAACATTCCTAAACATTTCTCAACTTTCCTCAATGTTCCACAACGTTCCTCAACATTCCTCAACGTTCCACAACGTTCCTCAACATTTCTCAACATTCCTCAACGTTCCACAAAGTTCCTCAACATTCCTCACCGGCCAGAGCTCTGAGTCCTTGGCAAAGTAACACCAAGCCTCATAAAGTGTCTCAGAGTAGGAGTGCTGATCTAGGATCAGTTTTGCCTTTTAGATTATAACCATTGAACCTGATCCTAGATCAGTTTTGCCTTTTAGATTATAACCATTGCACCTGATCCTAGATCAGTTTTGCCTTTTAGATTATAACCATTGAACCTGATCCTAGATCAGTTTTGCCTTTTAGATTATAACCATTGCACCTGATCCTAGATCAGTTTTGCCTTTTAGATTATAACCATTGAACCTGATCCTAGATCAGTTTTGCCTTTTAGATTATAACCATTGAACCTGATCCTAGATCAGTTTTGCCTTTTAGATTATAACCATTGAACCTGATCCTAGATCAGTTTTGCCTTTTAGATTATAACCATTGAACCTGATCCTAGATCAGTTTTGCCTTTTAGATTATAACCATTGAACCTGATCCTAGATCAGTTTTGCCTTTTAGATTATAACCATTGAACCTGATCCTAGATCAGTTTTTCCTTTTAGATTATAACCATTGAACCTGATCCTAGATCAGTTTTGCCTTTTAGATTATAACCATTGAACCTGATCCTAGATCAGTTTTTCCTTTTAGATTATAACCATTGAACCTGATCCTAGATCAGTTTTGCCTTTTAGATTATAACCATTGAACCTGATCCTAGATCAGTTTTGCCTTTTAGATTATAACCATTGAACCTGATCCTAGATCAGTTTTGCCTTTTAGATTATAACCATTGAACCTGATCCTAGATCAGCACTTCTACATGCAGACTCAGCCCTTAGTTGTTCTGGCTAGTTCCAAGACATGGCTGAATTATAAAGTGATGTACAGTATGGTCATTCATAGCAGGTATTCACAAAGTAAATAGGTTTGAACAGTAAGTCATTAGGCAGCATCAGAATCAGATCCCCATCAGCATGTCACACTGCTGTCCTCAGCTTAACACTCCCTACCAGTGCCTGTGTTCTTCCGAGATTCAAAAGGGATTATGAAGTATCTCTGTTGATGGAAGTCACATCAGTCCATCAGTCAGTAGCCATTGTCACTGTACATCACTGAGCCAACAACAAACAGCCATACTTACAGGCTAGGCTGAGGACACACAGCAGAAGCAGTAGGTAGTGCTGCAGTAGATCCACGGTAATACTCCTTGTGGCTCCTTACAGGTGCTCCTCACACAGAGCAGCTACCTCGGTAGATCCTGACTGAGTGACCAGTTGGTCTCGACACCTTCTGATATTCATATGGGACTGTGCTTTGGTCACAAATGTCACCACCAGCCGGACCCTCTTTCACACCAAAGTGGTGTGTCGCTAAAACGGATCAACTAATCAAATTTCCGTTCTGAAATGCCCAAGTTGAGACGGGATGGGGCCTACAAGGAGGGGCTCGTCATTCACTTCAAAGAGATGATCTCTAAAGGACAGAGTTCTCTTTTCACCTCCTTCTGACTGGCTTGTGTATTGATCTGTGGAAGATGCAGTGGTATGTGTGTCCATCCACAGCTAAATTACGTGATTTACGGAGCTTCGGGCCATGAAAGCGTTGCTCATTCATAGGCATTAATCATCTTTTACCTCGGGGGGGAGGTGTTTAGCACCTGAACGTATTAAAACAGAAACCTGGCTAAAGCACATTAACAGGATCAGCATGGGGCAGAGCTGAGTCTTTAGAGGGGGGAAACACCTTGGTGTTTATTCAACATCAAGCCAGATGGTCAGGGTCCTCCCAGGGGTTGGACTCTGTCCCAGGCCAGTCCTCCATGTCCCCAGATGGGCAGGGTCCTCCCAGGGGTTGGACTCTGTCCCAGGCCAGTCCTCCATGTCCCCAGATGGGCAGGGTCCTCCCAGGGGTTGGACTCTGTCCCAGGCCAGTCCTCCATGTCCCCAGATGGGCAGGGTCCTCCCAGGGGCTGGACTCTGTCCCAGGCCAGTCCTCCATGTCCCCAGATGGGCAGGGTCCTCCCAGGGGTTGGACTCTGTCCCAGGCCAGTCCTCCATGTCCCCAGATGGGCAGGGTCCTCCCAGGGGCTGGACTCTGTCCCAGGCCAGCCCTCCATGTCCCCATATGGACAGGGCCCTCCCAGGGGTTGGACTCTGTCTCAGGCCAGCCCTCCATGTCCCCAGATGGGCAGGGTCCTCCCAGGGGCTGGACTCTGTCCCAGGCCAGCCCTCCATGTCCCCATATGGACAGGGCCCTCCCAGGGGTTGGACTCTGTCTCAGGCCAGCCCTCCATGTCCCCAGATGGGCAGGGTCCTCCCAGGGGCTGGACTCTGTCCCAGGCCAGTCCCCCATGCTCCCAGATGTCTGTAGATAACGAATGCCATTGTAACACAGAAGCTATCTGTAATGTGAAGAGTACCAGAAAATGTTGAATGTTTAGTGATCTCCAGAGTCTAGCATCATTGTAATACATGGGTTGTTCTTCAGAAGTGGTATAAATTGAGGGTTGAAAAAACAGGCACATTTGAATCCTATTCCTCCCAAACTCAGACTATATACCACTCACACACTGTTTGAATCAAGCATTTCGCTACACCCGCAATAACGGCAGGTAGCCTAGCGGTTAGAGTGTTGGGCCAGTAACCAGCAGGTAGCCTAGCGGTTAGAGTGTTGGGCCAGTAACCAGCAGGTAGCCTAGCGGTTAGAGTGTTGGGCCAGTAACCAGCAGGTAGCCTAGTGGTTAGAGTGTTGGGCCAGTAACCAGCAGGTAGCCTAGTGGTTAGAGTGTTGGGCCAGTAACCAGCAGGTAGCCTAGCGGTTAGAGTGTTGGGCCAGTAACCAGCAGGTAGCCTAGCGGTTAGAGTGTTGGGCCAGTAACCAGCAGGTAGCCTAGTGGTTAGAGTGTTGGGCCAGTAACCAGCAGGTAGCCTAGTGGTTAGAGTGTTGGGCCAGTAACCAGCAGGTAGCCTAGCGGTTAGAGTGTTGGGCCAATAACGGCAGGTAGCCTAGCGGTTAGAGTGTTGGGCCAGTAACCAGCAGGTAGCCTAGTGGTTAGAGTGTTGGGCCAGTAACCAGCAGGTAGCCTAGTGGTTAGAGTGTTGGGCCAGTAACCAGCAGGTAGCCTAGCGGTTAGAGTGTTGGGCCAATAATGGCAGGTAGCCTAGTGGTTAGAGTGTTGGGCCAGTAACCAGCAGGTAGCCTAGTGGTTAGAGTGTTGGGCCAGTAACCAGCAGGTAGCCTAGTGGTTAGAGTGTTGGGCCAGTAACCAGCAGGTAGCCTAGTGGTTAGAGTGTTGGGCCAGTAACCAGCAGGTAGCCTAGTGGTTAGAGTGTTGGGCCAGTAACCAGCAGGTAGCCTAGTGGTTAGAGTGTTGGGCCAATAACGGCAGGTAGCCTAGCGGTTAGAGTGTTGGGCCAGTAACCAGCAGGTAGCCTACTGGTTAGAGTGTTGGGCCAGTAACCAGCAGGTAGCCTAGTGGTTAGAGTGTTGGGCCAATAACGGCAGGTAGCCTAGCGGTTAGAGTGTTGGGCCAGTAACCGAAAGGTTGTTTGATAACAAATCCCTGAGCTGACAAGGTAAAAATCTGTCATTCTGCCCCTGAACAAGGCAGTTAAACCCAATAGGCTGTCATTGTAAATAAGAATTTGTTCTTAACTGACTTGCCTGGTTAAATCAAATTTAAAAAAATAACATCTGCTAAATGTGTATGTGTCCAATAAAATTTCAAATATTTACCTGAATTCCTTACCACCCTACTAAATGTGCCACTACTGACACATAGTGCCGCGTGTGTAATAAAGGGCTTCTAATACAGATTCATTATATACATTTTATTTGCATATCAAGTTAACAACATAGTATAATTTTTTTTCTCAAAACCAGATTTACAAAACCTTTCAATTGAATTCAGAGAAATATAATCTCTATTGTTCTCTGTAAAATGTTCTGTGTTGATTGTATGATTTTGAAACTTGTTGATTGATTGAATTACATCTAATTCATTTGGTTGTTAGATATTTAAATTAACACATTATACCTATCTATATTTTGGTAAAATAAAGGATTTTTATTGGTTAAAAACTCCATGTTAGTTCAAAAAATATTTATTACGGTAGAAATTCACAGTTAAGATCTCCTTACCTCCAAATAATCCCACATATGCTCTTCATCTCGTTAAACACAATTTAATTAAGCCTCTTAGTCATTCATCAAGTGAGTGTTGTGTCTGAGAATGAGATTACACTGATGATGAATTTGGCCTGGCCTGTATGCGTGCCTGCCACTCTATAACTCTACTGCACGTGTTGGATGGCTCAGGATACCACTGGCCCTGGGATTAACTCTGTTGAGATATTCAGGATTATCACTGAGCCTCTGCAGTGCACAGTATGAATCCATGAAGCTCATGTGTGTGACTACTGAGTGGCCACTGAGTGAAGACTAGAGTTCTATGTTATGTCTAAATTGATGTCAATGTTTGGGCTCTTGGAGGGTTGGATCCCCCCTGCTGGCTATGCATTTTAATACTCTACACTTTTTCCTGAAGTGTGCACTTGTCCACTACCCACATGGTGGTCCTCTGAGTGGCTACTGAGTGACTACCGAGTGATGACTGAGTGACTACAGAGTGACTACAGAGTGATGGCTGAGTGACTACAGAGTGACTACAGAGTAACTACAGAGTGACTACTGAGTGACTACAGAGTGACTACAGAGTGACTACCGAGTGATGACTGAGTGACTACAGAGTGACTACAGAGTGACGACTGAGTGACTACTGAGTGACTATTGAGTGATGACTGAGTGACTACCGAGTGACTATTGAGTGATGACTGAGTGACTACCGATTGATGACTGAGTGACTACTGAGTGACTACTGAGTGACTATTGAAGGGCTACTGAGTGACTACTGAGAGACTACTGAGTGACTACTGAGAGACTACTGAGTGACGACTGAGTGACGACTGAGTGACTATTGAGGGACTAGTGATGACTGAGGGACTATTGAGGGACTACTGAGTGGCTACTGAGTGACTACCGAGCACCTATTGAGGGATGACTGAGATACTACCAAGTGACGACTGAGTGACTACTGAGTGACTATTTAGTGATGACTGAGTGACTACCGAGTGACTATTGAGTGATGACTGAGTGACTACCGATTGATGACTGAGTGACTACTGAGCCAGCTGAAGGCTGGTGAATAACCTCTCTGGACTTGAGGCCTAACACGTCACATGACAGAGCTAGTTCAGAAGCGTTGCTCACCAACATGCAGTGACTGACCTCTGCTAGCCAAACTGGGTCAGTAGTGCTAGACCAGCAAACATGTCCACATTGGCATTATGTGGGCCCAATGCGGGCTAAAATATTGGTTGCCCACATTAAGCCAATCCACCTTTGCTCATCGGCTCCACATTGGCCCTCAAGGCATTTTCCCAGTGTGGCCCAGTATGGCCCAGTGTGGCCCAGTGTGGGTGTAACGGATGTGAAACCCGCTAACTAGCTAGCCATTTCACATCCGTTACATGGGCAGCTCATATCTGGTGAGGGCAGTCCTCCCTGGACAGCTCTCCCACTGGACACAGGCTTCCTCCAAAAAATTGACCAAGAAAATAAGAAAAATAAATAAAATAATATATCTTTCGTCTTTCTGAGTTTCATAATGTTCCTTCAATTGACAAGAGGCTGAATGTCTCACACTGGAGAAAGCATCCCAGCGAGCATTTGGCCTTCCTTGACAATTTTATTTTAGAAAATAATAGCCAATCAGCGTTGATCTAAACTGAGTGAGTTCAGCTGTGAATGGTCCTGGCGCACCAGAAAAAAGTGTCAAGAGAAGCCAGCTTGGATTTGGCTGCACACCAATCACATCACATCAAGAGCAAAATGTCACATGACAGAAAAAAAATAGTTGTGCTGTTGTATTGTTGTCCTCCGGTGGCTAGCTAGCTAGCTAAAATTGGCCCTTGTAAATTAACCATGTAAATTAACCATGTATTTAGCTAGGGATTTGGACTTGTGGGTTTTACCTAATTCTCCGTACTGGCCAATGATTATAATGCCGATTCTGATCCAACCGTAAATTCATACTTTGTGCCCCTGGCCTGAGAGGATGTGTAGCTAGATGTAGAAGGCCAATGTTAACTAGCTGGGCCATCGTTGCCCATGAAAGGAAGTTAGGCTAGCGAGCAAGCATTTTAGCCAGGTAACCCATGACAACAAAACTGAAGTGTACTGTATGATGTTATAGACCGTTTCATCAACATGAAAGAGAGGAGGATGGCACTGGTGTTTCTCTACCAGTAGGGTGAATCAACATGTTTTTTCTACTTGCGCACGCACGCACGCACGCACGCACGCACGCACGCACGCACGCACGCACGCACGCACGCACGCACGCACGCACGCATTGGCACTTTTATACAAATACACCATGACAGCGCAATACAATTTAGCTGTCCTAACTTGAAGTGTTTGTCTTACTCTTTACAATTTCCTTTCAAAATTGTGCACGCACGCACGCACGCACGCACGCACGCACGCACGCACGCACGCACGCACGCACGCACGCACGCACGCACGCACACACACACACACACACACACACACACACACACACACACACACACACACACACACACACACACACACACACAGAGAGAGAGAGAGAGAGAGAGAAATCAGAATTCATATTTAGTTTACGTTGATTGGACAAATTGTTTTTGGTATCTTTTAGTTGTCACTGTATTAGACTAAGCATAGGTGATTTGATAATGTTGAAGTTTTGCTGGAATAGTGGAGGCAGCTCCTGAACATTTCGGAAACATTAACTTTCTTGACCATGCTGTAGGTCATGTAACTGTTTGTTACACGCAATATGATTTGTGGACTTCACCGGACAGAGGTTGTTATGCGGTTTTGTGATAAAAGAAAGGTGTGGTTGAATTTATTCTGCCACTGTGTGTTCTTATCATCTCTGCCTTTAGGCCTATATACAGGTGCATGGTGTTAAGGCATATGAACTAACAGGTTATAGAGCAAACAACACAATTGTCACAACACAGGCTTGGTTTCCCCAGTGAGTTCACCCACGCACCACTTCTGGATGTTATGTCTATTATTCACAAAGCCTGTGTGGATAATTTAGCAGAACACCTCTGGACAGGTCTGGCCTTGTCACAGGCCTCAGTCATCATAACAGATACAAATGTAGGATCTTAATTTGATCACCCTGTTGCAGGATAGCTTTTTTCAGGACATTTTAAACTTGTAGTGTTTTTGAGGTTTAAAAGGCTTCTGAAGTTAGTAATTTTCCCCTTCGAAATTTCAGACTTGTTTGTATCAATCCCTACAAAATGTCCATTAATCAAATCAAAGTTTATTGATAGTGTACACAGATATTTGCAGGTGTTGTAGCAGGTGCCGCAAAATGCTTATGTTGCCAGCTCCAACAGGGCAGTAGAATGTCTCCCAAATACAATACTAATACACAAATAATTAAACAAAAAACAAACCAAGAAATAACCATCCAAAAGTACACGTATTACAGTGAGCAGTGTGACAATCCAGAATATAAAACGTGTGGTGTATATAGACAGTATATCGTTTGGAAAATAAAATGGTATGTATTAGGTATATTAGGATGAGCTATGTGGAGAATACAGTTTATACATACACAGTCAGTAGACAACAGTGTATAAACAATAGATGGTGATTAGAATTCAATGATTCTGTATACATGGGGCATTAGTGTCCTTATAATCCACATGATAAATCACATTTCCTGTTGCATCAGAATTATTTTCCAACTGTAGCAAACGGGTTCAAATTAAGATCCTACATCTGTACATATCTGATTCATACAGCCTGTATGGCTGATGTAGTAGAGGTCGCACATGTATACCAGTGGAGAGTAGATTAACCACTCTGAACAGGTCTGTGCCCTGCCTGTCACAGTGTCACATTGCCTCAGTTATGACATACTGTATACAGTGTCTTTGGAAAGCATTCAGACCACTTTACTTTTTCCACATTTTGTTAGGTTACAGAATTCTTCTAAAATTGATTCAATCGTTCCCCCCCCCCCTCATCAATTTACACACAATACCCCATAATGACAAAGCAGAAACAGGATTTTTGAAAATAAATTGCAAATTTATATTTAAAAAAAAAAATCCAGAAATATCACATTTACATAAGTTTTCAGACCCTTTACTCAGTACTTTGTTGAAACACCTTCGGTAGCGATTACATCCATAAGTCTTCTTAGGGTATGACGCTACAAATTCGGCACACCTGTATTTGGGGAGTTTCTCCCATTCTTCTCTGCAGATCCTCTCAAGTTCTGTCAGGTTGGATGGGGAGCATTGCTGCACAGCTATTTTCAGGTCAATTCAAAGATGTTCGATTGGGTTCAAATCCAGGCTCTGGCTTGGCCACTCAAGGACATTCAGCGACTTGTCCCAAAGCCACTCCTGCGTTGTCTTGGCTGTGTACTTAGGGTCGTTGTCCTGTTAGAAGATTGAACCTTCGCCCCAGTCTGAGGTCCTGAGCGCTCTGGAGCAGGTATTTGTCAAGGATTTCTCTGTATTTTGCTCTGTTCAGCTTTCCCTTGATTCTGATTAGTCTACCAGTCCCTGCCGCTGAAAAACATCCCCACAGCATGATGCTGCCACCACCTTGCATCACCGTAGGGATGGTGCCAGGTTTCCTTCAGTCATGACACTTGGCATTCAGGCCAAAAAGTTAAATCTTGTTTCATCAGACCAGAGTATCTTGTTTCTCACGGTCTGAGAGTCCTTTAGGTGCCTTTTGCTAAACTTAAAGCGGGCTGTCATGTGCCTTTTACTGAGGAGTGGCTTCCGTCTGGCCCCTCTAAAGGCCTGATTGGTGAAGTGCTGCAGAGATGGTTGTCCTTCTGGAAGGTTCTCCCATCTCCACAGAAAAACTCTAGAGCTCTGTCAGAGTGACCATCGGGTTCTTGGTCACCTCCCTGACCAAGGCCCTTCACACCGATTGTACAGTTTGGACGGGCGGCCAGCTCTAGGAAGAGTCTTGGTGGTTCCAAACTTCTTCCATTTAAGAATGATGGAGGCTAACTGTGTTCTTAGGGGATCTTCGCATTGAAGAAATGTTTTAGTACCCTTCCACAAATCTGTGCCTCGACACAATCTTGTCTCAGGGCTCTACAGACAAATCCATCGATCTCATGGCTTGGTTTTTGGTCTGACATGAACTGTCAACTGTGGGACCTTATATAGACAGGTGTGTGCCTTTCCAAATCATGTACAATCAATTGAATTTACCACAAGTGGACTCCAATCAAGTTGTAGAAACATCTCAAGGATGATCAATGGAAACAGGATGCACCTGACCTCAGTTTCGAGTCTCATAGC
Organism: Salvelinus namaycush; assembly: GCF_016432855.1. Classification (NCBI taxonomy): domain Eukaryota; kingdom Metazoa; phylum Chordata; class Actinopteri; order Salmoniformes; family Salmonidae; genus Salvelinus; species Salvelinus namaycush. The sequence goes on from NC_052317.1 coordinate 37,519,379, forward strand.
AAAGGGTCTGAATAGGTATCTGTTTTTGATTTTTCATACATTTGCAAAAATGTCCAAAAACCTGTTTTTACTTTGTCATTATGGGGTTATTGTGTGTAGATTACAGAGGATGTATATTTTTTATATCCATTTTAGAATAAGGCTGTGACATAACAAAATGTGGAAAAAGTCAATGTGTCTGAATACCTTCCCGAAGGCACTGTATATCTGGGTCATGATTCGTCTATGTCATCTCCCTCAGTGACCCCTAGCCTTATAAGAAGTTGGAATGGAAGACTATGGCCTTTGGTCCATTCCCGTATGCCCCTTTGATATCTGGGGTGAAATAAGAGCTATTGTTAGGTTGTTCTTTTTTAGGTCAATTAGTGATTTGTCATATGTATGTGATATAACAGTTTGTCACCACACAGACTCCACCTTTTGGTCCTTCATTTGATAAATGTTTATTTCCCTTAGCAGGAGTGTGAGATCATTTTTGATTGCCATTTCCCAGAACCCAAACTCTCCCGACCTTAGTGATGCTTCCAATGGAACTCTTATATAATGTCACGTCTGTCTGTTTGGTCTGTTGACTGGGTCATGGTTGGGTCAGACAGACAGTCATGAGACGGGTCCAGTCTAGGGGTTTTGAATAGCCTGTGTAGAATGTTCTGTCTGCGTGGGAGGAGCCAGACACAGAGGGGATTATGGGTATTGACATTGCAGAGTGGCGACGTCTCACTGACAGTTCTAACAGGACAGACACATGGAGAGAGGGAAGGAGAGAAAGAGAGAGGAACAGGTAGAGAGAGAGAGAAAGTGAGAAACTAGGTGCTCTGTAGGAGAGGTTGTGATTTGTCACAACACTCCACAAAGGACAGTAGATCTATCCCAAACATCAGAGATAGTAACAGCAATATACACGTTTTTGATGAATCCGTGTTCCTGTTGCATTCTACCTGTTTGTTAAGTGGATTTCTCGAGTCCTCAAACACCAGCACCGACTGAGCCCAACTACTAGGACAATTACTACATTCTTTGAGAGCTTGGAGAACTATCCAAGGACTACCAGGAACACTGTCAGCCCACCCAGACCATCAGCCATGTTTCAGAAGCAGAGGAAAAGCGTCAAAGCCGTGAGGAGCAACAAGACAGAGGCTAAAGAGAAGGTCCTTTGTGAGTAATAGTGGCTTTTATTTATTCTTATTGCAATCAATCAAATGTATTTATAAAGCCCTTTTTACATTAGCAGATGTCACAAGGTGCTTATACAGAAACCCAGCCTAAAACCCTAAACAGCAGGCAATGTAGACATAGAAGCACGGTGGCTAGGAACAACTCCATAGAAAGACAGGAACCTAGGAAGAAACCTAGAGAGGAACCAGGCTCCGAGGGGTGGCCAGTCCTCTTCTGGCTGTGCCGGGTGGAGATTAGAAACCAAGAGAGGAACCAGGCTCTGAGGGGTGACCTGTCCTCTTCTGGCTGTGCCAGCTGGGATTAGAAACCTAGAGAGGAACCAGGCTCTGAGGGGTGACCTGTCCTCTTCTGGCTGTGCCAGCTGGGATTAGAAACCTAGAGAGGAACCAGGCTCTGAGGGGTGACCTGTCCTCTTCTGGCTGTGCCAGCTGGGATTAGAAACCTAGAGAGGAACCAGGCTCTGAGGGGTGACCAGTCCTCTTCTGGCTGTGCCGGGTGGAGATTATAAGAGTACATGGCCATGAAGGCCAGATTGTTCTTCAAGATGTTCAAACGTTCATAGATGACCATCAGGGTCAAATAATAATCACAGCGGTTGTAGAGGGTGATGTAATGTCATATTTCTATGCTTAGGCCGTCATTGTAAACAAGAATTTGTTCTTTAACTGACTTCCCTAGTTAAATAAAGGTTACATTTTTTCTGATTATCACAGGTTGCTAATAGACTATCACTCTCCAAGTGGCTAACTCATATTTTGGGGTGTATCTGTACTTTACTATTTATATTTTTGACAACTTTTACTTTTACTTCACTACATTCCTAAAGAAAATAATATACTTTTTACTCCATACATTTTCTGTGACACCCAAAAGTACTTGTTACATTTTGAATGCTTAGCAGGACAGGAAAATGGTGTAATTCATACATTTATCATGAGAACATCCCCGTGAGAACATCACTGGTCATCCCTTTTGCCTCCAATCTGGCGGACTCACTAAACACGCAAGCTACCCAATTGACACTTTACCATTGATAACGTTAGAAATGTGAGGAACCACGACAAGCCATTGGTGTCAGAGGTTAGGAGGTGTTTCAGTTCTTTAGTTGTTTTGAAATACTGTGAGGTCTATGTAGTGTTGTTTATGTTCTCTTCCTCCTCCTGTGTTTCTCTGCTGCAGGTAACAAAGCGCAGCAGACGATAGCTCAGCGATGTGGAGACCCGAAAGAGCGAGGGAAGGAGGAGAACATCAAGGAGAACAAGGAGAACCAGCTGAGGTCTCGTGGTGATGCGGTGGAGGACGTTGAAGAGGTGAAGCCGGCGAGGAAGAGTGTGTTTGACAAAGCTGTCTATGACCTGGCCCACACGGAGAGGGTGATGAATGACCTGACGTTCGGACGGAGGGTGGCCTTCTACGAGCTGAGAGGGGAGATCGGCTGTGGAAACTTCTCCCAGGTGAAACTGGGCATTCATGACCTGACTAAAGGTGAGACACAGGCCTGGAACATGGAACCACCTATCAGTGGTGGAAAAAGTACCCAATTGTCATACTTGAGTAAAAGTGAAGCAAACCAGACAGCATCATTTCCTTGTTTTTTTTATTTTATTTTACGGATAGCCAGGTGCATGCTCCAACACATAATTTACAAATGAAGCACGTGTGTTTAGTGATTCTGCCAGATCAGAGGCAGTAGGCATGACCAGGGATGTTCTCATGATAAGTGTGTGTATTAGACCATGTTCCTGTCCTGCTAAGCATTCAACATGTAACATGTACTTTTGGGTGCCAGGGAAAATGTATGGAGTAAAAAGTACATTGTTTTCTTTAGGAATGTAATAAAGTAAAAGTTGTCAAACATATAAATAGTAAAGTACAGATATGCCAAAAACCTACTTATGTAGTACTTGAAAGTATTTGTACTTAACTACTTTACACCACTGCCACCTATACAGCGCTCACGGGTGAAATAAAGGATAAATAAAACAATTATACATATTATACATATCACACAAGAACCTCTTGTAGTTTCCTTGGAAAATCACCCATCTATATATAATGTCAAGTGATGATATATTTCATATCAACATGACTGTGATAAGGTTTGAATTCATGGACCACCAGCGTATGTACTTCCCTGAGGGGACAAGACATGTTAATATGGCTTGATTACATCACTAGCAAGTTTTACCTTCACAGTCTAGATCTCAAGAGCATTTTTTTTCATGTGGACTCTACCAGACTCTCTAGCTGGTAGACCTGCAGCTTGCCAGCCACCTTGCCAAGTGTTGCCTGGCCAATGTTGCATGTGTTGACACACTAAGTCTGGAGGAGAACAAACTAGGCTAATCCAACATGTGAGAAAAAGCTGATGGCTATAATCTCATTAAACTTTCACTAATCCCTGTGGATTGTCTTCGGCCACTTGCACGTGTCTCAAACTCAGTCACAAGCTTATGTATTGAGTAAAGTATTGAGAACAATAGCCATAGCAAGACAAGCTGAAGAGAGATAAAGAGAGAGAGAGGATAGCTTTAGTGAATTCTAAACGTGATAGCATGTCTCTAACTCTCTCCCTGTCCCTTTCTCTCTCTTCCTCCATCTTGGATTCCAACACCCAGAGAGAGTGGCAGTTAAGATCCTGGATAAAGGCAAACTGGACAAGAGGTCCCACGTGCTGTTTGCCTCAGAGATAGGGTGCATGGAGAGGCTGTCCCACCCCAACATAGTGCGTCTGTACGAGGTGGTGGAGACGTTTAAGCGGCTGTACCTGGTGATGGAGTACGCCAGTGGAGGAGATCTGTTCTCACGCATTACCACCAGGGGTAGACTCTCAGACCTGGAAAGCAAACTTATATTTTCCCAAATTCTGGCTGCAGTTAAACACATGGTGAGTTAGCAACAATAAAGTCTTGCATTGAAACTAACTACTACAGTAGCATAGTGCTGTAAGTCTGTCTAAACAACAATGGCACACGGAGGACCCCATTTTAAATAAGTGTTGTGTGATACATTCGTGTATCCTTAGGGTCCTATCGTGCCTCACTCACTCTCTGTGTACAAATCTTGCTTTATGTTTAAATTATTTTCTTCTTGTCATCTTCCAGCATGATAACAACATAGTGCACCGGGACCTGAAGGCAGAGAACGTTTTCTACACCACCACATACTGCGTCAAGGTGGGCGACTTCGGCTTCAGCACCTCCTCGCGCCCAGATGACGTCCTCACCAGCTTCTGCGGCTCCACGCCCTACGTCGCCCCAGAGCTCTTCAAGGACAAAGGCTACGTGGGCCAGTCCGCTGACGTCTGGGCCCTTGGTGTACTACTCTACTTCATGACTACTGCCATGTTGCCCTTCAACGCTGCCAACCTCAGCCGGCTGAAGGTCTGCATCCTTCAGGGCTCCTTCACCATCCCAGCCTACGTGCCCGACCCCTGCCACCAGGTCATCCAGGACATCCTGAGACCCGTGCCCGCCGACCGCCTCTCCGTGGCTCATATCATGACCTACACCTGGCTGAAGGGCATTGATTACCCCCAGGCATACCCCTCCTCCCGCCCGACCCCAGCCCACCTGGTCGAGCCCTCCCGGGTCCTGGGTACAGATGAGCTGGATGTCAAGGCAGCTCTGGCGGACCTGGGGATAACAGAGAGCCACCTGGTGAACAACACCTGCCCAGACTTGAGGAGCCCTGTGACGGGTACCTATAGGATCCTGCTGCACCGCATCCATAAGAGGAAGACAGTGGAGGCGGTGGGGTACAGCACTGCGTGTCACAAAGACTTCCAGGTCAAGAGACGCTGGAGCGAGGGTACCTTACCTCTGTTGAGGCCTTCTGCTGTGTGTGTAATCATGTAGAGGGGAAGGAGTCTAGCAAGTCAGACCGGGAGGAGCCAGTCAGACGGGGAGGAGTCTAGCCAGTCAGACGGGGAGGAGTCTAGCCAGTCAGATGGGGAGGAGTCTAGCCTGTCAGACGGGGAGGAGTCTAGCAAGTCAGACGGGGAGGAGTCTAGCCAGTCAGACGGGGAGGAGTCTAGCCAGTCAGACGGGGAGGAGACTAGCCTGTCAGACGGGGAAGAGTCTAACCTGTCAGACGGGGAGGAGTCTAGCCTGTCAGACGGGGAGGAGTCTAGCTTGTCAGACGGGGAGGAGTCTAGCCTGTCAGATGGGGAGGAGTCTAGCCAGTCAGACGGGGAGGAGTCTAGCCAGTCAGACGGGGAGGAGTCTAGCCAGTCAGACGGGGAGGAGCCTAGCCTGTCAGACGGGGAGGAGTCTAGCCTGTCAGATGGGGAGGAGTCTAACCTGTCAGACGGGGAGGAGTCTAGCCAGTCAGACGGGGAGGAGTCTAGTCCTCATCAGACTCACTGCTAGGACAACTGTATAAATATCTGTGTGTCTTATGATAAGGAGCGGTATTCAGCAGAAGAAGGACCTTGAAGCGAATGACACTTTTAACAACACAAGAGACTAAATTAAATTAACGATAATGAGATGTACATAACAGTTTTTACTGGGTTCTCTCTGGTAATGTCTTGGGAGCTACTTTAACAACATGAGGTTGTACAATCACTAATATACTTGAGACTCATTCATGGAAGTTTTCTTTCTTCTGAGAAATAAAGAGGACATCGCAACGACAAAGGATTCTTTGCCTTCAAAAAATATTTCCATGTTTTTATATTTGGAGTATTGTGATTTAGTTTAGTTTGACACAACCCACATGAAACATAGTCAGTTGTAGGGTTACTTATACTGTGAACATTTTTACTGTGTAAACTAAACAATCAGACAGTATTCTTATCTAATATATATATTTTTTGTCATACATCCTTGTTTTTCTCATATAATCAATTGTATTATATATTTTGTGATTTGCATCATGTTTTTCACTGTCACTGTCACATTAAAATGTTTTGTAGATAACGATAAGAAGTGATAGTGTTAATTTGTTATTTTAATACAAAGAGTCTCAGTGATAATGACTGACTGGTCATTACTTCATTATAATGATTTACATAATGAGTTTACTTAAAATGCAACAAAACACTGGATAAGAAAAATATAATGTAAAACATATTTGATATTACTCTTAAAAATAACTTGAAAACACACAAAACATCTGAACAACATAGTGAGTGAGTGAGTGGATGGATGGATGAATGGGTGAGTGAGTGAGTGGATGGATGGGTGAGTGTGTGGGTGGATGGATGAATGACAGTTTCAATCATAAGACCTTCATCAGGACCCTGAGTTCCTTCATTTATGTTATTCAGTATAATAACAAACAATAATGTTTCCCTTAAAACCACTTCCTGAAGTCAAACCAAATATCCAGTGTGTGCAGTATTTCATGAGTAGCCTCACCTAGATGAGGTTCCCAGGGCTGTGAGTAGTGCTTGCAGCAGGCCTATTAACAAGTAGGGGTTCCTGTGTGTAATGGTGAGATAAAGTAGTGGCAGGGTAACCAGACTGTGAACCAGCTGGCCTGTTATCACACACAGAGTGTACAGCTGAACACCACCCATCTCCCCGATGTCACGCCTCTCCACGATCTTCCCTGCTATCAAGGACAGGATCCTCACTGGGGCATACCTGATGGACGGAGACAAAGCAGAGTTGAGTTGCATTTATGTGCACCACTGAACAATGGAAAGAAAGAAACAATACCACAGAGAAACCTCTAAGAGAGCATGACCGCAGCTTTCGGTCCACCCAGAATATACACGGGCAGAATATTATCAAATGCCTTCTTTAGCAATTGCGTTCTAAAATTATTTATATAGTTATTATTGTTATTGTTATTATTTAAAAAAAATATATATATATACAGAGCAAGATGGTCCAGCCCACTATTAATGTTTTGTTTACTTACGAGATGATGGTAAGTAACCTGGCACATGATGGCTTCGTTCAGGCAGTCAAAGAAGTCCTTCAGAGGTCTTCAACTCTCCCAGGACCAGACCAGACCAACGCCTATAGAGAAGACCACTAGACCCAGGGCATTCACCCTACTGGAGGAGCCCACAACGGGCACCATGTCACCCCCTGGTCCCCTGTAGGGCTGGGTGGGTTGGAGGTGGAGGGCTGCTTTCTGCCGTGCTGTCGTAGTACATGTGGGGTCAAACGACATTAGGAGGGTTAGCTCGAAGCTGTTGAAACTGGATTTGAAAGAACTGATTCTAACTCTGAAAGACTCCAAAATCGTCCGATTATTTCAAGCCCCTATATCATTGCTGGGCAACAGCTGCAAACGATTCAACAGGCTACTTACTGGCTGTACACATCTGGCTAAAAGACTGCTGTAGCTACTTACTGTAGCTCTGTTGGCATCATTTGTATTGATAACTTTGACACATTTTGGAAACGGAAGATGCTCTAGTCTACAAGAATTACGGAATCCATCCAAATGATCTTGTTGCCTGGACTTTGTCCGCATATTTCAAGGCCGCGTTGAGACAATGATTTATTAGGGACCCGAGCCATGCTCCCTACCATTGTGTTGCTGAATTGTTGTAGTGCTGCTGCAAATGTACATTGTCCAAGGGGTGTTGGAAGTCATAATGTAAGTAATCTAATTTATGCTCCTCTATGCCCCTGTCTATGCCCCCTAATTTATGCTCCCTGAATGCCCCTGTCAACCCAACAGCTATTGTCAGCAATCATGCGCCCATGAACCTGAGCTATACTGTTAGCACAGAGGTGGTTTGCCCTAGTAGGAAGCCCACTGTGTGCAGCTCACCGTGCACTATACAAAAAAAAAAACACTGTCATGTCTACCTCTGATAAGCCTCCCAGAAAAGCAATAAAAACAATATAGAATCCCCAATAAATAGCCCACATTAACATATGTAGCCAGGGAAACAAGGTTCATGAAATCGATAACTTGCTAGTAACCGATAACATTCCTATACTGACAATCTCTGAAACTCACTTAGAATATACCTTTGATGATACAGTGGTAGCAATACATAGTTACAATATCTTCAAACCATGTACACTTTGAGGGTGGTATGATTGTCCGTGCCAGATCCAGTATCTCAGAAACGGCCAACGCTCCTGGACTTTTCATGCACGCCAGTGTCTAGGGTGAGAGAATAGAGAATGGTGCGATAAACAAAACACACACAGTCAGCGGCAGTCCTGTGAGCGAAAACAGTGTGTTGATGAGAGAGAATAGCAAGAAGAATAGCAAGAATCCTGCAAGCTAACAGGCGGAACACAAACAGACAAATAATGGCGCAGTACAACAGTGGTGTGCAGAACTATATCTCGGGAACGCACAACTCGTCGGTCCTTGTCACGGATTGGCTGTTTCCAGCAGACGACCTCACCGGGGTTCCACACCTATCAGATAAAAACAACAAGTAGCTGCTCCAGTGGGCACTCCATCATCAACACTGGACAATTCAGGAGTGGAAAAACATCACCGGGAGCATGACAGTGAGTTCTGTTTACTTGAGTGGCCTGCGAAGTCACCCAGACCCAATAGAGCATCTTTGGGATGAGATGTTCTGGAGGCACAAAACCCGGTACTAAATGGGAATACCCAATAAACAGTCCGGTGAATGTATATTGGGCTCTCATTATTTCTGTGACAATATAGGGCCTTACTTAATAAACCTTTTACACGATGCAGTGTTCTTTAATGCCAATTCAAATTCATTTAGGATTCTACTCCTCAATAGTTAAGTTGGATACAACCTATTGTGCCGGGAGTTGAATGCAGACCCTAACAGGTGGTGTTCTCATCAGTGTGCCACTGCCAAGAAGAGAGGGCATGTGCAGTGATCCTAAATAACAGACAACACTGGCCTTATCCAAGAGTTCACCCACGGTGTGCTGAGATGGATATCATTTATCAACATATTGGTTGTGTCGATAATCATGTTTCAATTAACATTGGGAAAACAATATGTCAATATAGCCAGCAAACATGTAGATATCAAATTCTCAGAGGAATAAATAAATAAAAAATACATTCCTCATATCCCTCAAAATGTCTTGCATGCCCACTCCCAAGCCCCAGTTGTAAAAGACGATGGCACCCTATTCCCTATATGGTGCACACCTTTTGACCACAGCCCCTACTTTTAACCAGATGCTCTGGTCAAGTGTAGTCCAATATATAGGGAATAGGGTTCCGTTTGGGACACATACAGTGTAACCTGAGAGCAGTGTGAGGCATCAGTCAGCCACAGAGCAGCACTAAAGGCTGATACAACGCTGAATGCATGCTGGAAGACAGCCCTTATTCTCTGCTGTCAAAGCGGCTGCCATTCAGATGGTGGTGGTGGTGGTGGTGTTGGTGGTGGGGGGGGGAATGATGAAATGCTGCCATTATAAAGAGATCCAAAGGGCTCGGTGGCAGGAGACACCCGATCTAACCTGGCAACCTGGCCTCCCTTTGTCCCCCATGCAGCCATTTCATATCTGACATATCCACAGTCCACCACACCACACCACACCACAGGCCTGCCTTCATACTGATACGTGCCATGGCACAGAGGCGCCAGGGTGGTGGGCTGAGAAATGGGGAATAAGCAGACGATCTTCACGGCGCAGCAGCTTGATGCGTATCAGGTCGGTGTGTGTGTGTGTGTGTGTGTGTGTGTGTGTGTGTGTGTGTGTGTGTGTGTGTGTGTGTGTGTGTGTGTGTGTGTGTGTGTGTGTGTGTGTGTGTGTGTGTGTGTGTGTGTGTGTGTGTGTGTGTGTGGTTATATTTATTTAACCCCCTCAGTGTGGTAAATGACTTTCTCTCTTCAGATAGCTTGTTGATTGAGACAAATTGCTTCACTCATCTAGCTTGGTGTTGCTTTCATGTGGGTACTGTAATTAGTCAATGGGGGTATTGTTATTTGTGATTGGGGTACTGTAATTAGTGAATGGGGGTACTGTAATTAGTGAATGGGGTACTGTAATTAGTGGAAGGGGGTACTGTAATTAGAAAATGGGGCTACTGTAATTAGTGAATGGGGTACTGTAATTAGTGAATGGGGGTACTGTAATTAGTGAATGGGGTACTGTAATTTGTGGAAGGGGGTACTGTAATTAGTGAATGGGGGTATTGTAATTAGTGAATGGGGGTACTGTAATTAGTGAATGGGGTACTGTAATTACTGAATGGGGGGTACTGTAATTCGTGAATAGTGGGTACTGTAAGTTGTGGATTGGGGTACTGTAATTAGTGAATGGGGGTACTGTAATTAGTGAATGAGACACTGTAATTAGTGGAAGGGGGTACTGTAATTAGTGAATGGGGTACTGTAATTAGTGAATGGGGGGAATGCATAGATACAAAACACAGGTCTTGGCACACTTCTTTTGCAGCTCTGTTTGCTAAGAAAACAGACACAGCAAACATAGAAACGGTCAAGTGCTTTTAATGTGATGTTATGGACCACAGCTGTGTGATCGTATTCAGGTCTAACAAACCAAAGCTAGTGAGACAACCATAGCACAATGTTTAATCTGAGCTACAAGTTACTTTCTTAAAATGAAAAATGAAATTCTAATCAAAACCTCTTGAATTGTTGCAGCTGTGAATCAATATTTTTTTATAGTGTTTTGGGGCTCCCGAGTGGCGCAGCGGTCTAAGGCACTACATCTCAGTGCTAGAGGCATCACTACAGACCCTGGTTCAATTCCAGGCTGTATCACAACCGGCTGTGATTGGGAGTCCCATAGGGGCGGTGCACAATTGGCCCTTGCGTCGTTAGGGTTTGGCCGTTGGTAGGCCATCATTGTAAATAAGAATGTGTTCTTAACTGATTTGCCTAGTTAAATAAAGATTAAATAAAATATATATATATTTTTTTAAATGTGTTGCTTCTAATTAGTCTGTTGTTGCATTTGCAGGACTGCACATTCTTCACAAGGAAGGAAATTCTAAGGTGAGAGGAAGCTCCTACATTATGTTTCGTCTTTGCACAAGGGAGCTAGTTAAGTAATCAGTATAACTAACTAAGCCTAGGCAGAATATGACACTTAACCACTGATAAGTTCTTAACCACTTCCAAATGTAGCTGCTTGGATTTTGTTCAGTTCTGCATCGTGAAACCTTTCACTAGGATGAAAGTTATTCTGTACACACACACAAACACACATGTAACAGTAGACTGGGACATACATACTGTATGTTATCTGAGCTCACATGTCAAAACAAAAGCCTGAGACCAACGCTTCTGCTTTACACATTGCTTAGGATGTATATACCGTATCTACTGCACAAAAAACCCCTGCAGTTTCAACAAAGTTGTTTACTAGGCTATAACAGTACATTTATCTTTGTTCACTTCACAAATTGACCTGTTTTTCTTTGAAATCTCTTATTATCTGATTTGATATAGAAAGTGGATATTATCCAGTCTGCACATCTGATATACTTCAGGTTCAACTTTCTTTCCCCTCTCCTAGACTATTTGACCGTTATCGAGACTTGGCACCACAGCTCGTTCCTCTCGACTACACAGACCAGCCAGATGTGAGGCTACCATACGAGCTCATTGGCAGCATGCCAGAACTGAAGGTATACCCTCTGTCCCGTGTTTGCACACACATATTAGTGGATGAGTCCCAAATGACAACTTATTCCCTTTATAGTGCACCTGTTTCGACCAGAACCCTATCTAGGGCATAGGGTACAATTTGGAATGTGTCTATCCATTATTAATACACAACTAATTGACAGCAGTCTCTGAACGGTTGGCTATATGTTATCTGACTCTAATAAACCACAAGAAGGCCAGGGCGACCTACAGGGCACTGAGTACGACTGGGTCCACTATGAGCTTTCTTTACATACACACATCTCCTCACAATGACAACAGCAGAAACAACTGATATCAATGCAGTACTCCTGTATTTCCTATCCTGTCTCTTCTGACTTATTCCCTGTGATTGTGTTAGCTCCCCCCAAGTGAATGTCAAAAGCTTTAGCTCAGCGTGCTAACACAGTCATGTGTCTCTCCTCAGGACAACCCGTTCCGCCAGAGGATCGCTGAGGTTTTCTCGGAGGACGGAGAGGGAAACATGACCCTGGATGACTTCCTGGATATGTTCTCCGTGCTGAGTGAGATGGCTCCACGAGATCTGAAGGCCTACTATGCATTTAAAATCTACGGTTAGTGTGTGAGATGTGTATGCCTTTAATAACATCTACCAGCAGCAGGTCAGAAATACTTCTGGTTTGCTCCCAAAGCAGTTTTGGTTATGTGAAACAGTCTGCGCAGCAAGAAATAATATAATTTTACATAATCAGCACCTTGATGTTTGGTATTTGAAATTTGTGTATTTTATTAGGATCCCCATTAGCTGTTGCAAAAGCAGCAGCTACTCTTCCTGGGGTTCCACACAGAACAGGAAACATGACATGATACAGAACATTAATAGACAAGAACAGCTCAAGGACAGAACTACATACATAGCTACATATTAATACATACACACAAACTATCTAGGTCAAACAGGGGAGAGGCGTTGTGCCGTGAGGTGTTTCTTCATCTGTTTTTTGAAACCAGGTTTGCTGTTTACTTGAGCAATAAGAGATGGAACGGAGTTCGGTGCAAAAATGGCTCTGTAATACTGTGAATTTCTTCTGGATTTGGGGACTGTGAAAAGATCCCTGGTGGCATGTCTGGTGGGATAAGTGTGTGTGTCAGAGCTGTGTGTGAGTTGACTATACAAACAATTTGGGATTTTCAACACATGAATGTTTCTAAATAGAAAGAAGAAGTGATGCAGTCAGTCTCTCCTTAATTTGTAGCCAAGAGAGACTGGCATGCATAGTATTTATATAAGCCCTCTCATTTCAATGAAGAGCAAGACGCCCCGCTCTGTTCTGGACCAGCTGCAGCTTAACTAGGTGTTTCCTTGCAGCACTGGACCACACGACTGGACAATAATCAAGATCAGACAAAACTAGAGCCTGCAGAACTTGATTTTTGGAGTGTGGTGTCAAAAAAGCAGAGCATCTCTTCATTACGGACAGACCTCTCCCCATCTTTACAACCATTGAATCTACAGTCGTGGCCAAAAGTTTTGAGAATGACACAAATATCCATTTTCACAAAGTCCGCTGCCTCAGTGTCTTTAGATATTTTTGTCAGATGTTACTATGGAATACTGAAGTATAATTACAAGCATTTCATAAGTGTCAAAGGCTTTTATTGACAATTACATGAAGTTGATGCAAAGAGTCAATATTTGCAGTGTTGACCCTTCTTTTTCAAGACCTCTGCAATCCGCCCTGGCATGCTGTCAATTAACTTCTGGGCCACATCCTGACTGATGGCAGCCCATTCTTGCCTAATCAATGCTTGGAGTTTGTTAGAATTTGTGGGTTTTTGATTGTCCACCCGCCTCTTGACGATTGACCACAAGTTCTCAATGGGATTAAGGTCTGGGGAGTTTCCTAGCCATGGACCCAAAATATCTGTGTTTTTTCCCCCGAGCCACTTAGTTATCACTTTTGCCTTATGGCAAGGTGCTCCATCATGCTGGAAAAGGCATTGTTCGTCACCAAACTGTCCCTGGATGGTTGGGAGAAGTTTCTCTCGGAGGATGTGTTGGTACCATTCTTTATTCATGGCTGTGTTCTTAGGCAAAATTGTGAGTGAGCCCACTCCCTTGGCTGAGAAGCAACCCCACACATGAATTGTCTCAGGATGCTTTACTGTTGGCATGACACAGGACTGATGGTAGCGCTCACCTTGTCTTCTCCGGACAAGCTTTTTTCCGGATGCCCCAAAGAATCGGAAAGGGGAATCATCAGAGAAAATGACTTTACCCCAGTCCTCAGCAGTCCAATCCCTATACCTTTTGCAGAAAATCAGTCTGTCCCTGATGTTTTTCCTGGAGAGAAGTGGCTTCTTTGCTGCCCTTCTTGAGACCAGGCCATCCTCCAAAAGTCTTTGCCTCACTGTGCGTGCAGATGCACTCACACCTGCCTGCTGCCATTCCTGAGCAAGCTCTGTACTGGTGGTGCCCCGATCCCGCAGCTGAATCAACTTTAGGAGACGTTCCTGGCGCTTGCTGGACTTTCTTGGGCGCCCTGAAGCCTTCTTCACAACAGTTGAACCGCTCTCCTTGAAGTTCTTGATGATCCGATAAATGGTTGAATTAGGTACAATCTTACTGGCAGCAATATCCTTGCCTGTGAAGCCCTTTTTGTGCAAAGCAATGACGACGGCACATTTTTCCTTGCAGGTAACCATGGTTGACAGAGGAAGAACAATGATTCCAAGCACCACCCTCCTTTTGAAGCTTCCAGTCTGTTATTCAAACTCAATCAGCATGACAGAGTGATCTCCAGCCTTGTCCTCGTCAACACACACCTGTGTTAACCAGAGAATCACTGACATGATGTCAGCTGGTCCTTTTGTGGCAGGGCTGAAATGCAGTGGAAATATTTTTTGGCGATTCAGTTCATTTGCATGGTAAAGAGGGACATTGCAATTCATCTGATCATTCTTCATAACATTCTGGAGTATATGCAAGTTGCCATCATACAAACTGAGGCAGCAGACTTTGTGAACATTTATATTTGTGTCATTCTCAAAACTTTTGGCCACGACTGTATATGTTTTGACCATGACAGTTTACAATCTAAGGTAACGCCAAGTCATTTAGTCAGCTCAACTTGTTCAACAGCCACACCATTCATTACCAGATTCAGCTGAGATCTAGAACTTAGGGAATGATTTGTATCAAATACAATGCTCTTAGTTTTAGATGTTCAGGACCAGTTTATTACTGGTCACCCATTCCAAAAACAGACTGCAACTCTTTGTTCAGGGTTTCAGTGATTTCATTAGCTGTGGTTGCTGATGCGTATATGGTTGAATCATCAGCATATATGGACACACATGCTTTATTTAATGCCAGTGGCAGGTCATTAGTAAAAATAGAAAAGAGTAGAGGGCCTAGAGAGCTGCCCTGCGGTACACCACACTTTACATGTTTGACATTAGAGAAGCAACCATTTAAAGAAAACCCCTTTGAGTTCTATTAGACAGATAGCTCTGAATCCACGATATGGCAGAGGCTGAAAAGTCAAAACACATATCCTTTTTCAACAACAGGTTATGGTCAATAATATCAAAGGCTGCACTGAAATCTAACAGTACAGCTCTCACAATCTTTTTATGATCAATTTATTTCAACCAATCATCAGTCATTTGTGTCAGTGCAGTACATGTTGAGTGCCCTTCTCTAAAAGCATGCTTAAAGTCTGTTGTTAATTTGTTTACAGAGAAATAGCATTGTATTTGGTCAAACACCATTTTTTCCAACAGTTTACTAAGAGCTGGCAGCAAGCTGATAGGTCTGCTGTTAGAACCAGTAAAGGCCGCTTTACCACTCTTGGGTAGCGGAATTACTTTGGCTTCCCTCCAGGCCTGAGGACAAAGACTTTCCTCTATGCTCAGATTTAAGATATGTCCGATAGGAGTGGCTATAGAGTCAGCTACCATCCTCAGTAGCTTTCCATCTAAGTTGTCAATGCCAGGAGGTTTGTCATTATTGATCGATAACAATAATTTTCCCACCTCTCCCACACTAACTATACAACATTCTAACTTGCAATGCTTTTCTTTCATTATTTGTTTTTTTTATGCATGAATACGATGGCTTACTGTTCGTTGTTGACATTTCCTGTGAAGTTCGCCAATGAAGTAATCATTTCAATAATTGGCAACATCAAATAGTTTTGTGATAAATAAGCCATCTGATTCGATTAAAGTTTTGCAGTAAGTCAGCCAGTCAGATGTGCAGCCAGACTTATTAGCCACTCCTTTTGCCCCATCTCTGTGAATGATTGATAAGGGCATTATAGAGGGGCCCAAACAGGCTGTATGGACAGGGCAGGCCTGTACAAAAAAGGCCTTGCACGGTCTGTGTTGCTAGAGTCCCCCTAATTAACTGGCGATGACAGATGATGTTTCATGCAGGCGGCTACGCAGTGACACGACCACGGTCATGGGTCAATAAAATGCAAAGGAAGGCTCTGTTTGGAATTGTTTAGTTACAGGACAAAAAAGGAAGTCTATGCTTCCCGAAAAGCACCCTAGCCTAGTGTTTAGAGCGTTGGGTCAGTAACCGAAAGGTTGCTGAATCGAATCCATGAGCTGACAAGGTAAAAATCTGTTGTTCTGCCCCTGAGCAAGGCAGTTAACCCACTGTTCCACAGGCACCGAAGACATGGGATGTTGATTTAACGCAGCCCCCCACACCTCTCTGATTCAGAGGTTGGGTTAAATGCAGGAGACCCATATCAGTTGTACAAGTGACTAGGTATCCCTCTTTCCCTTTAGGTCACTACTACTACCAGGGACCAAAGTAAGCTGTAAACTAAAAGAGGGGAATGTGAACTTTAATCTTTTACTGATCATTTGAATAATGACATCCTACTACTGTTTCTGTTCCTCCTCCAATCCTCTTAGACTTCAACAATGATGACTTCCTGTGTAAGTCTGACCTGGAGAAGACGCTGAACAAGCTGACGCGGAATGAGCTAACGGAGGACGAGGTCAGGATGGTATGTGAGAAGGTGATCGACGAGGCCGACCTGGACAACGATGGACGTCTCTCACTGGAGGACTTCCAGCACATGATCGTCCGTGCTCCAGACTTCCTCAGGTCTGTGACCTGACAAGGGAAAAGTTCAACGTTAAACTTGAATTGCAGTAGTTGTAACCTACCCAATGGTCAAGCGTTTTTTTTCTAGGCAGTTCATTCTAGGCAGTTCACTTTCATTTAGCCAAACAACTGGGAACTCAGAAAAAACATGATCTCTGACTGGGAAAATCATGACATCAGTGATCTTTAGGTCGGAGAAGTCAGAGCTCTAGGATGATGTCAGAGTTTTTTACTTGTAATTCTGAGTTGGATGACTGTTCAAAACAATTTTTCGCAGTTGGGTGTTGTCTTGAACGCACTGAAGTCGGAGGTTTCCCAGTTCTGAGTTGTCTTGAACGCACTGAAGTCGGAGGTTTCCCAGTTCTGAGTTGTCTTGAACGCACTGAAGTCGGAGGTTTCCCAGTTCTGAGTTGTCTTGAACGCACTGAAGTCGGAGGTTTCCCAGTTCTGAGTTGTCTTGAACGCACTGAAGTCGGAGGTTTCCCAGTTCTGAGTTGTCTTGAACGTACTGAAGTCGGAGGTTTCCCAGTTCTGAGTTGTCTTGAACGCACTGAAGTCGGAGGTTTCCCAGTTCTGAGTTGTCTTGAACGCACTGAAGTCGGAGGTTTCCCAGTTCTGAGTTGTCTTGAACGCACTGAAGTCGGAGGTTTCCCAGTTCTGAGTTGTCTTGAACACACTGAAGTCGGAGGTTTCCCAGTTCTGAGTTGTCTTGAACGCACTGAAGTCGGAGGTTTCCCAGTTCTGAGTTGTCTTGAACGCACTGAAGTCGGAGGTTTCCCAGTTCTGAGTTGTCTTGAACACAGTGAAGTCGGACGTTTCCCAGTTCTGAGTTTTCTTGTATGCAGCATAACTCATTCAGAACAAATTCTAACATGTTGACTTTTCTTCCACAGCACCTTCCATATAAGGATATGAAGACTTAAGAGATGCCATGGACACTATCACCATGGATCCAAACATGTTCTCTACCAAAGATGTTATAGGGACCTTTAAAGTGTGCACTATGCAGGCTTAGGCTAGTTGTTTTTTTACTTTGATGTAGGCCGGAGACAGCCCACTGACCTGTTGACAGCTGAATAGTCTATTATTATAGACCTATTGTAGCTATCAGGACAGGGCTCATTAGCTATGACGGCCAACAGTTGATTTGTATTCTCTTCTATGAAGGCTCAGTTACACCGAGCTATAAAATAAACATCTTCCCCCATATTTCACTGAACCATGTAGGGCCAATGGAGGTTGAGGCACTGGGCCAATGGAGGGTGAGGCATCTGTGTCATGGATGAATTAACACTCCATTATAAAATCATGGGTTCAGCTAACAGTCAATTGTCCTTAATCATTCTGGATCCATTAATACAATGTCATTTAAAGAGGCAATCTGGGATTCAAACAACAACAAAGCAGTCATGCACCCCAACTATTTGTTGGTAAACAGCTGAGGGATGGAGCTGGAGAAATGTAACCACTCTCAAATTCATAGATGGAGCTATGGATGCGAGGACTGACCTATCCCATGAGATCAAAATGATAGTTTCAAGCTATACCGTGTTTGTTTACAATTATATTGTTTACATTTTTTTTTTGTAAAACAAGCTTGTATTTGGGGTTCTGATGGGGTAAGACAGTCGAACTAAGCTCACGAGGAATGTATACGTTTATTCTTCAAGAATCAGTGACTATATATTATAGATTATACTATATATTATAGATTATACTATATATTATAGATTATACTATATATTAAGATTATACTATATATTAAGATTAAAGTCCAAAAATGTATGTACCAATTCCAGATGACCCCTTTGAAGAAAAACAACTATGACTCACAGCTCTTTAAAATAATTATATTTTATTCAATGAAAAGTGCAGATATCTACAAAACTGTAGATCAATTTCAATATGATTGTATTAAGTACAGTACAATTCAAGTAGATCTCTTCTCTCTTTTGAATGTGATATATTAAAAACAGCATTTTATATTTTCTTAAAATGTAATTTCTTTCTCATGGTGTACCTCACAATCGACAATGGAATAAAGATGTGGTCATTAAAACAGGAATGCACGTGATATGCATTTAGGGGTGAACTCTGACTTTTCCTAAACCTACATTTCCACTTAGTCATGCATTGGTGTCAAGTGGAATTTAGGATTCGCCACGTACTGACAGGAAGAAAAAGGAGGGATGGATAACACAATTTAGAGGGAGTTTTGACAGAAAATGTTTTGACTTAAATGACACACACCTGTCTTTTTCTACACTGTTGTAAGATGTCAAGCTATCAAAATAAAAAGGTAACAGTAGTCTCCTTTGTGCTCACCTCTCCTGTCCGTAGCCGCTGGAAGTCGTTAGGGAGTGGCTGTACTGCAATTTCTGCCGGGACTGAAGAGACCTATATCTGTCCACTAATACAGGACTAGTAAAGACACAGAGCACTACCTTTGTGAATTTTTTTCAACTAAATGTATTTGAGTGTTTATCAGCATTTGTAACTTCAGTCTGATAATTATCTTTACAAAACAGTTAATCTGATAATAGTTGTGGAATATAAAGGTACTTGCCTGATATATGTTTTCCAGTTTCTTCAAATACTTTGCAAATGCAACTTATTTCTATGTGTAAACTGAAATGGTCTATTCAGTCCTTTTCTATTTTAGTAGACACTCTTAAACAGAGCAACTTACAGTAGTGAGTGCATACATTTTCATACTGGTCCCCTGTGGGAATTGAACCCACAACCCTAGCATTACAAGCACCATGCATGCTCTACTAACTGAGCCACATTATCACATCACATTACTGTATTGGTCATTGTTTTTCTTCATGGTGATAGAAAGTCTGCAGGTACAAACCTAGATGATTAGCCTACTGCATGTACAATACAATAATGTACATTTACATTGTGGTTTGTAAGGATGGTAAATTAATACAGCACAAAAATTGGTTGTTTTCCATGTTATTTGATCAAGAAAAATATATGTTTTGTCTTTGTCTATAACTTTGCACCTTTTGATGTAAATGTTTGATGACAGGTTTATTTCTTTCTGGGTTCCATTAGAATGACATCACAGAGAAAGAGACATGGTTGTGTTCTTTCTGGATTCCATTAGAATGACATCACAGAGAAAGAAACGGGGTTGTGTTCTCTCTGGATTCCATTAGAATGACATCACAGAGAAAGAGACAGGGTTGTGTTCTTTCTGGATTCCATTAGAATGACATCACAGAGAAAGAAACGGGGTTGTGTTCTTTCTGGATTCCATTAGAATGACATCACAGAGAAAGAAACGGGGTTGTGTTCTTTCTGGATTCCATTAGAATGACATCACAGAGAAAGAGACAGGGTTGTGTTCTCTCTGGATTCCATTAGAATGACATCACAGAGAAAGAAACGGGGTTGTGTTCTTTCTGGATTCCACTAGAATGACATCACAGAGAAAGAAACGGGGTTGTGTTCTTTCTGGATTCCATTAGAATGACATCACAGAGAAAGAAACGGGGTTGTGTTCTTTCTGGATTCCATTAGAATGACATCACAGAGAAAGAGACAGGGTTGTGTTCTTTCTGGATTCCACTAGAATGACATCACAGAGAAAGAAACGGGGTTGTGTTCTTTCTGGATTCCATTAGAATGACATCACAGAGAAAGAAACGGGGTTGTGTTCTTTCTGGATTCCATTAGAATGACATCACAGAGAAAGAGACAGGGTTGTGTTCTTTCTGGATTCCCTTAGAATGACATCACAGAGAAAGAGACAGGGTTGTGTTCTTTCTGGGTTCCATTAGAATGACATCACAGAGAAAGAGACAGGGTTGTGTTCTTTCTGGATTCCACTAGAATGACATCACAGAGAAAGAAACGGGGTTGTGTTCTTTCTGGATTCCATTAGAATGACATCACAGAGAAAGAAACGGGGTTGTGTTCTTTCTGGATTCCATTAGAATGACATCACAGAGAAAGAGACAGGGTTGTGTTCTTTCTGGATTCCCTTAGAATGACATCACAGAGAAAGAGACAGGGTTGTGTTCTTTCTGGGTTCCATTAGAATGACATCACAGAGAAAGAGACAGGGTTGTGTTCTTTCTGGATTCCATTAGAATGACATCACAGAGAAAGAGACAGAGTTGTGTTCTTTCTGGATTCCATTAGAATGACATCACAGAGAAAGAGACAGGGTTGTGTTCTTTCTGGATTCCATTAGAATGACATCACAGAGAAAGAGACAGGGTTGTGTTCTTTCTGGGTTCCATTAGAATGACATCACAGAGAAAGAGACAGGGTTGTGTTCTTTCTGGATTCCATTAGAATGACATCACAGAGAAAGAGACAGGGTTGTGTTCTTTTTGGATTCCATTAGAATGACATCACAGAGAAAGAGACAGGGTTGTGTTCTTTCTGGATTCCATTAAGAAGACATCACAGAGAAAGAGACAGAGCAGCTATGAAAGATACTGCTCTTACTGTTCTTATTCATACCTTTTTTGTTGTTGCCAAAGATGAGATACTAAAAAGAACCTTTGCTCGCCCTACAGACATCTATACTCAGCAAAAAAAGAAACGTCCTCACTGTCAACTGTCAATTTTCAGCAAACTTAATATGTAAATATTTGAATGAATATAAGATTCAACAACTGAGAAATAAACTGAATAAATTCCAGATATGTGACAAACAGAAATTGAATAATGTGTCCCTGAACAAAGCAGGGGTCAAAATCAAAAGTAACAGTCAGTATCTGGTGTGGCCACCAGCTGCAATAAGTACTGCAGTGCATCTCCTCATGTACTGCACCAGATTTGGCAGTTCTTGCTGTGAGATGTTACCCCACTCTTCCACCAAGGCACCTGCAAGTTCCCGGACATTTCTGCGGGGAATGTCCCTAGCCCTCACCCTCTGATCCAACAGGCCCCAGACGTGTTCAATGGGATTGAGATCTGGGCTCTTCGCTGGCCATGGCAGAACACTGACATTCCTGTCATGCACAGAACGAGCAGTATGGCTGATGGCATTGTCATGCTGGAGGGTCATGTCACGATGAGCCTGCAGGAAGGGTACCACATGAGGGAGGAGGATGTCTTCCCTGTAACGCACAGCGTTGAGAGTGCCTGCAATGACAACAAGCTCAGTCCGATGATGCTGTGACACACCGCCCCAGACCATGACGGACCCTCCACTGCCAAATCAATCCCGCTCCAGAGTACAGGACTCGGTGTAACGCTCATTCCTTTGACGATATACGCGAATCCGACCATCATGAGACAAAACCGCAACTCGTCAGTGAAGAGCACTTTTTGCCAGTCCTGTCTGGTCCAACGACGGTGGGTTTGCGCCTTTAGGCAACGTTGTTGCCGGGGATGTCTGTGGTGAGGACCTGCCTTACAACAGGCCTACAAGCCCTCAGTCCAGCCTCTCTCAGCCTATTGCGGACAGTCTGAGCACTGATGGAGGGATTGTGCGTTCCTGGTATAACTCGAGCAGTTGTTGTTGCCATCCTGTACCTGCAGGTGTGATGTTCGGATGTACCGATCCTGTGCAGGTGTTGTTACACGTGGTCTGCCACTGCGAGGACGATCAGCTGTCCGTCCTGTCTCCCTGTAGCACTGTCTTAGGCGTCTCACAGTACGGACAATGCAATTTATTGCCCTGGCCACATCTGCAGCCCTCATGCCTCCTTGCAGCATGCCTAAGGCACGTTCACGCAGATGAGCAGGGACCCTGGGCATCTTTCTTTCGGTGTTTTTCAGAGTCAGTAGAAAGGCCTCTTTAGTTTCCTACGTTTTCATAACGGTGACCTTAATTGCCTACCGTCTGTAAGCTGTTATTGTCTTAACGACCGTTCCACAGGTGCATGTTCAGTAATTGTTTCTGGTTCATTGAACAAGCATGGGAAACAGTGTTTAAACCCTTTTACAATGAAGATCTGTGAATCTATTTGGATTAGTTGGACAGGATTCTGAAAAAGGGACATTTCTTTTTTTGCTGAGTTTATATATATATAAAATAAAATTCACCTATATTTAATAAATGCCCAATGCACAAATTTTGTGAGAAAGAAAAATATAGAAATATTGTTTTTTATTAATATATTTTTTAATGATTTTTCAGGGGGTACTTTGTGCGGTTACACTCCTGTCTACCAATCTTCAGTATCAAACACCTGGCATATCATTGCATTGAAAGTACCAACATTTGAAAAATAATTATAAATTACTAATGTTCTTGTCTCAGTGCAAGAGAAACAAATCCCATACTCTTTCTTTAAGAGTGCCATCAAATTTCACATCAGTACATTTTTAAACAAAGAATGTATGAATTATTTGCGGGGCAACTATTTCCCAGATATATAACTCTCAAAATAACACATGAAAGCAAACAAATACACAAAAATGCAGAGGTCCAAATGTCATAATGCATAGCTCCAAACTTCTGTTTCTACTCTCCTGCCAACTGCTTTTGGAATTGTCATGTCAAACGTTTGCAATGGCTTGACAAGGACCATATTTCCATTGCACATTTTTATGCGAGAAAACGTCAGATAAAAACTGTAATGACAGGCCTAATGGAAACATAACATTTTTAAGTAAACTTTCCGAATGTCAACAAAACTAAATATGCTAGAGGTGGGATTTTGGTGTGTCTGTAAAATGTTTAAATTATTTATTTAACTAGGCAAGTCAGTTAAGAACAAATTCTTATTTACAATGACGGCCTACCAAAAGGCCTCCTGTGGGGACGGGGGCTGGGATAATTAAAAAAATGAAAAATACAATATAATGTAACGCTCTGGGTGTAGTGGGTGCGAAGTCAGGCGCAGGAAGCAGAGAGTTCAGGGTAGTGCTATTTAATGCACACACGGCGAACATAAGCCACCCCACGAAACACAGGGCGCACACAAAACAAATGCCCCAAACACGGGGACTCAAACAGTCCGGAGAAAAACCCACGAACAAAACACGTCAACATCGAACGTGCTCAGAGCAACACAAAACAATCCCGCACAAAGAGCAGGCGGGCCTACTGGCTAACATAGCCCGACTAATCAGCCTACACACAAAACAGGTGAACCCAATAATCAGAAAGGGGGAAAAAGGGATCAGTGGCAGCTAGTAGCCCGGTGACGACGACCGCCGAGCGCCGAGCGCCACCCGAACAGGAAGGGGAGCCACCTTCGGTAGGAGTCGCGACATATAAATAAAGGACAAAACACACATCATAACAAGAGAGACAACATAGCAAGGCAGCAACACATAACACAGCATGATAGCAACACAACATGGTAGCAGCACAAAACATGGTACAAACATTATTGGGCACAGTCAACAGCACAAAGGTCAAAAATTTAGAGACAACAATATATCACACAAAGCAGCCACAACTGTCAGTAAGAGTGTCCATGATTGAGTCTTTGAATTTTGAGTGTTTGTTGCAGCTCGTTCCAGTCGCTAGCTGCAGCGAACTGAAAAGAGGAGCGACCCAGGGATGTGTGTGTGTTTTGAGAACCTTTAACAGAATGTGACTGGCAGAACGGGTGTTGTATGTGGAGGATGAGGGCTGCAGTAGATATCTCAGATAGGGGGGAGGGGGGGCCTAAGAGGGTTTTATAAATAAGCATCAACCAGTGGGTCTTGCGACAGGTATACAGAGATGACCAGTTTACAGAGGAGTATAGAATGCAGTGATGTGTCCTATAAGAAGCATTGGTGGCAAATCTGATAGCCGAATAATAAAGAACATCTAGCCGCTTGAGAGCACCCTTACCTGCCGATCTATAAATTATGTCTCCGTAATCTAGCATGGGTAGGATGGTCATCTGAATCAGGGTTAGTTTGGCAGCTGGGGTGAAAGAGGAGCGATAGAGGAAACCAAGTCTAGATCCAACTTTAGCCTGCAGCTTTGATATGTGCTGAGAGAAGGACAGTGCACCGTCTAGCCATACTCCCAAGTAATTGTATGAGGTGACTACTTCAAGCTCTAAACCCTCAGAGGTAGTAATAACACCTGTGGGAAGAGGGGCATTCTTCCTACCAAACCACATGACCTTTGTTTTGGAGGTGTTCAGAACAAGGTTAAGGGTAGAGAAAGCTTGTTGGACACTAAGTAAGCTTTGTTGTAGAGAATTTAGCACAAAATCCGGGGAGGGCCAGCTGAGTATAAGACTGTATCATCTGCATATAAATGGATGAGAGAGCTTCCTACTGCCTGAGCTATGTTGTTGATGTAAATTGAGAACAGCGTGGGGCCTAGGATTGAGCCTTGGGGTACTCCCTTGGTGACAGGCAGTGGCTGAGACAGTAGATTTTCTGACTTTACACTCTGCACTCAGAGAGGTAGTAAGCAAACCAGGCCAAACACCCCTCAGAGACACCAATACTCCTTAGCCGGCCCACAAGAATGGAATGGTCTACCGTATCAAAAGCTTTGGCCAAGTCAATAAAAATAGCAGCACAACATTGCTTAGAATCGAGGGCAATGGTGACATCATTGAGGACCTTTAAGGTTGCAGTGACACATCCATAACCTGAGCAGAAACCAGACTGCATTAGACATCAAGAAAGCCAGTCAGTTGATTATTGACAAGTTTTTCCAACACTTTTGATAAACAAGGCAAAATAGAAATAGGCCTATAACAGTTAGGATCAGCTTGATCCACCTTTAAATAAAGGAACAAACTGCGGCTGCCTTCTAAGAAATTGGAACCTCCCCAGAGAGGAGAGACAGGTTTAAAAGGTCGGAGATAGGCTTGGCGATGATAGGGGATGCAACCTTAAAGAAGAAAGGGTCTAAACCATCTGACCCAGATGTTTTTTGGGGGTCAAGTTTAAGGAGCTCCTTTAGCACCTCGGACTCAGTGACTGCCTGCAGGGAGAAACTTTGTAGCGGGGCAGGGGAAAAAGAGGGAGAAGCATCAGGGATAGTCGCATTAGAAGGGGTGGGAGATGAGGAAATGTTGGACGGGCAAGGAGGCATGGCTGAGTCAAATAGGAATCCCGACTTAATGAAGTGGTGATTAAAGAGCTCAGCCATGTGCTTCTTGTCAGTAACAACCACATCATCAACATTAAGGGACATGGGCAGCTGTGAGAAGGGTTTATTCTCCAGGTCTTTAACCGTTTTCCAGAACTTCTTGGGGTTAGACCCACAAAGAGAGAACTGCTCCTTAAAGTAACTAACTTTGGCCTTCCGGATAGCCTGAGTGCACTTATTTCTCATTTGCCTGAACGATAGCCAGTCAGCTTGTGTATGCGTGTGCCGAGCCTTTCGCCAAATGCAATTCCAAAGGTGGAGTAACTCTGCAAGATCACAGTCAAACCAGGGGCCGAACCTGTTTTTAATTCTCATTTTCTTTATGTGGGCGTGTTTGTTAACAATACCACTGAAAATATACCAAAAGAAGGTCCAAGCGTCTTCGATAGGGATCAAGCTGATTCTATACCAGTTCATGAAGGAAGGCTTGCTCATTAAAGTTTTTTATCACTTCCGCATTCAACAACCCGGTCGCATTCCACTTCGCTCCGACAGGTAGTATCACATTTCACTTCATTTCATTACAGTACAACGGTTTGATTTGTTTGATCTTAGCTAGCTACATAGCCGTCTTTGTATCAAAGATAATTGTGTAGTTTAGAGCGATTTTCTAGGTTAGCTAGCCAGCTATTTTCGTCCTTTTAACGTAACGTAACGTAATCAACACTGCTAGCTAGCCAGCTAGCCACCGAATAGCAGCACTGTAGAATCTATTACATTCAACGGAACAACTGAACGACTTGATTAGTGTAGTGTTAGCTAGCTACACAGTTGTCTTTGCTGTCCTTGTATCTAAGATAACTGTGGAGTCTAGAGCAATTTTCGGTTAATTAACTAGCCAGCTATTTTCGTCCGCCGCGCTGCCGTTCCCCTACCTAGTCAATACTGCTAGTCAACACTGCTAACACTGCTAACACTGCTAGCTAGCCAACTTCTACCGAATAGCAGCACTGTAGAAACTATTACATTACAACGGAACGATTTGATTAGTGTAGTGTTAGCTAGCTAGTGTTAGCTAGCTACATAGTTGTCTTTGCTGTCCTTGTATCTAGGACAATTGTGTAGTTAGACTAATTATCTGGCCAGTTACCGAGGTTACCTAGCCAGCTATCGAGGTTACCCAGCCAGCTACACTTTCAAACAAAGTCAACAACGCAGCCACTGCTAGCCAGCCTACTTCAGCAGTACTGTATCATTTTAATCATTTTAGTCAATAAGATTTTTGCAACGTAAGCTTAACTTTCTGAACATTCGAGACGTGTAGTCCACTTGTCATTCCAATCTCCTTTGCATTAGCGTAGCCTCTTCTGTAGCCTGTCAACTATGTGTCTGTCTATCCCTGTTCTCTCCTCTCTGCACAGACCATACAAACGCTTCACACCGCGTGGCCGCGGCCACCCTAACCTGGTGGTCCCAGCCCGCACGACCCACGTGGAGTTCCAGGTCTCCGGTAGCCTCTGGAACTGCCGATCTGCGGCCAACAAGGCAGAGTTCATCTCAGCCTATGCTTCCCTCCAGTCCCTCGACTTCTTGGCACTGACGGAAACATGGATCACCACAGATAACACTGCTACTCCTACTGCTCTCTCTTCGTCTGCCCACGTGTTCTCGCACACCCCGAGAGCTTCTGGTCAGCGGGGTGGTGGCACCGGGATCCTCATCTCTCCCAAGTGGTCATTCTCTCTTTCTCCCCTTACCCATCTGTCTATCGCCTCCTTTGAATTCCATGCTGTCACAGTTACCAGCCCTTTCAAGCTTAACATCCTTATCATTTATCGCCCTCCAGGTTCCCTCGGAGAGTTCATCAATGAGCTTGATGCCTTGATAAGCTCCTTTCCTGAGGACGGCTCACCTCTCACAGTTCTGGGTGACTTTAACCTCCCCACGTCTACCTTTGACTCATTCCTCTCTGCCTCCTTCTTTCCACTCCTCTCCTCTTTTGACCTCACCCTCTCACCTTCCCCCCCTACTCACAAGGCAGGCAATACGCTTGACCTCATCTTTACTAGATGCTGTTCTTCCACTAACCTCATTGCAACTCCCCTCCAAGTCTCCGACCACTACCTTGTATCCTTTTCCCTCTCGCTCTCATCCAACACTTCCCACACTGCCCCTACTCGGATGGTATCGCGCCGTCCCAACCTTCGCTCTCTCTCCCCCGCTACTCTCTCCTCTTCCATCCTATCATCTCTTCCCTCTGCTCAAACCTTCTCCAACCTATCTCCTGATTCTGCCTCCTCAACCCTCCTCTCCTCCCTTTCTGCATCCTTTGACTCTCTATGTCCCCTATCCTCCAGGCCGGCTCGGTCCTCCCCTCCCGCTCCGTGGCTCGACGACTCATTGCGAGCTCACAGAACAGGGCTCCGGGCAGCCGAGCGGAAATGGAGGAAAACTCGCCTCCCTGCGGACCTGGCATCCTTTCACTCCCTCCTCTCTACATTTTCCTCTTCTGTCTCTGCTGCTAAAGCCACTTTCTACCACTCTAAATTCCAAGCATCTGCCTCTAACCCTAGGAAGCTCTTTGCCACCTTCTCCTCCCTCCTGAATCCTCCTCCCCCTCCCCCCCCCCTCCTCCCTCTCTGCAGATGACTTCGTCAACCATTTTGAAAAGAAGGTCGACGACATCCGATCCTCGTTTGCTAAGTCAAACGACACCGCTGGTTCTGCTCACACTGCCCTACCCTGTGCTCTGACCTCTTTCTCCCCTCTCTCTCCAGATGAAATCTCGCGTCTTGTGACGGCCGGCCGCCCAACAACCTGCCCGCTTGACCCTATCCCCTCCTCTCTTCTCCAGACCATTTCCGGAGACCTTCTCCCTTACCTCACCTCGCTCATCAACTCATCCTTGACCGCTGGCTACGTCCCTTCCGTCTTCAAGAGAGCGAGAGTTGCACCCCTTCTGAAAAAACCTACACTCGATCCCTCCGATGTCAACAACTACAGACCAGTATCCCTTCTTTCTTTTCTCTCCAAAACTCTTGAACGTGCCGTCCTTGGCCAGCTCTCCTGCTATCTCTCTCAGAATGACCTTCTTGATCCAAATCAGTCAGGTTTCAAGACTAGTCATTCAACTGAGACTGCTCTTCTCTGTATCACGGAGGCGCTCCGCACTGCTAAAGCTAACTCTCTCTCCTCTGCTCTCATCCTTCTAGACCTATCGGCTGCCTTCGATACTGTGAACCATCAGATCCTCCTCTCCACCCTCTCCGAGTTGGGCATCTCCGGCGCGGCCCACGCTTGGATTGCGTCCTACCTGACAGGTCGCTCCTACCAGGTGGCGTGGCGAGAATCTGTCTCCTCACCACGCGCTCTCACCACTGGTGTCCCCCAGGGCTCTGTTCTAGGCCCTCTCCTATTCTCGCTATACACCAAGTCACTTGGCTCTGTCATAACCTCACATGGTCTCTCCTATCATTGCTATGCAGATGACACACAATTAATCTTCTCCTTTCCCCCTTCTGATGACCAGGTGGCGAATCGCATCTCTGCATGTCTGGCAGACATATCAGTGTGGATGACGGATCACCACCTCAAGCTGAACCTCGGCAAGACGGAGCTGCTCTTCCTCCCGGGGAAGGACTGCCCGTTCCATGATCTCGCCATCACGGTTGACAACTCCATTGTGTCCTCCTCCCAGAGCGCTAAGAACCTTGGCGTGATCCTGGACAACACCCTGTCGTTCTCAACTAACATCAAGGCGGTGGCCCGTTCCTGTAGGTTCATGCTCTACAACATCCGCAGAGTACGACCCTGCCTCACACAGGAAGCGGCGCAGGTCCTAATCCAGGCACTTGTCATCTCCCGTCTGGATTACTGCAACTCGCTGTTGGCTGGGCTCCCTGCCTGTGCCATTAAACCCCTACAACTCATCCAGAACGCCGCAGCCCGTCTGGTGTTCAACCTTCCCAAGTTCTCTCACGTCACCCCGCTCCTCCGCTCTCTCCACTGGCTTCCAGTTGAAGCTCGCATCCGCTACAAGACCATGGTGCTTGCCTACGGAGCTGTGAGGGGAACGGCACCTCAGTACCTTCAGGCTCTGATCAGGCCCTACACCCAAACAAGGGCACTGCGTTCATCCACCTCTGGCCTGCTCGCCTCCCTACCACTGAGGAAGTACAGTTCCCGCTCAGCCCAGTCAAAACTGTTCGCTGCTCTGGCACCCCAATGGTGGAACAAACTCCCTCACGACGCCAGGACAGCGGAGTCAATCACCACCTTCCGGAGACACCTGAAACCCCACCTCTTTAAGGAATACCTAGGATAGGATAAAGCAATCCTTCTGACCCCCCCCCCCCCTTAAAAGATTTAGATGCACTATTGTAAAGTGGCTGTTCCACTGGATGTCATAAGGTGAATGCACCAATTTGTAAGTCGCTCTGGATAAGAGCGTCTGCTAAATGACTTAAATGTAATGTAAATGTTATCAAGCGTCTATGACAAATCAGGACAGGTCGTTTCACTGAGCAGCCATTACAAACACAGGGTGTAAAACAGTGATCACTAAGGTCATTACAGAAAACACCAGACTGATACCTATCAGGATTATTTGTGAGAATAACATCAAGGAGAGTAGCCTTTTCTGGGTGTTTGGAGTCATATTTTGTGGGATTGGTGATAATCTGAGAAAGATTTAGGGAGTCCCATTGCTTTAGGACTTGGTCAGGTGGTTTAAGCATGTCCCGGTTTAGGTCACCTAGCAGCACAAATTCAGACTTAGTGTAAGGGGCCAGGAGAGAGCTTAGGGCAGGTAGGGTACAGACTGGTGCTGATGGAGGATGATAGCACCAAGCAACAGTCAACAAAGAGCTATTTGAAAGTTTAATGCTTAAAACCAGCAAATCAAATTGTTTGGGGACAGACTTGGTGGAGACAACCGAGCACTGAAGGTGATCCTTGGTAAAGATTGCCACTCTCCCACCTTTGGAAGATCTGTCTTGCCGAAAAAGATTATAAGTAGAAAGGTTAACATCAGTATTCAAAACACTATTCCTTAACCACGTCTCAGTAATGACCAACACATCTGGATTGGAGCTGTGAACCCACACTTTCAATTGATCCATTTTAGGTAAGAAGCTTCTAGTGTTAACGTGCAGAAAACCCAGGCTTTTACGAGAGCAGAAATCAGTGAAGCATATATCAGAGAACAAATCAGAATTGGGCCTATCAACTATAGATGGGCCAGGGAGTACATGCACATTTCCAGATATCATCAACAGTAATACAATCAGGGCACGGCAGAGGACAGGGAGAGCTCTGCAGTGCTGATTTATGACATCTGAATGTGCATCAGATGGCAACAATATCATATTGTACAGAAATGTCATCAAGTAACATGAATACAAAGATGGCGAGAGGTGATTAGCATAGGATGGGAGGCCAAAAGTCTGTGTAACCAATAGAGAGTCAGAGTCCCAAGTGTGGGAACAAACATAGTCTGTCGCAAGGTTGGGTAAAGAAAGTTTGTAGTCAACAAAGTATTCAGGAGTCATGAAGTAAATAGCAAAAAAGCAAAATGCACAATAATTAAAAAATATATATTAGTAAGTTCAGAGTCACTCGCCCCAACAGTGCCTGTGTTCTGGAGGCAAGCGAAAGCTCGGGAGAGAGGGAGGAGTGTGTTGGAGGTACCTGTACCAGACACAGGGAGACAGGCCAGGGCAGACAGTGAAGAGAGGGGGGGTTGGAGGTACCTGTACCAGACAGGGGGAGACAGGCCAGGGCAGACAGTGAACAGATTGCCAGGTGGAATCCAAGCAGCAGTGCAGCATGCAATGGGAGTAGGTGTCACAACCACTTGAGAGAAGCTTTTATTTCTGGAGGCAGATTTCTTGTAGAAAATGCCAGTGAATGATCTTTGAACAGCAGGAGGGGGCTTCTGAGGATGCTTCAAAGACTCCTGACACTTGTTGGGCCCAAAGGCCTTTTACTTCACACCTTAGTGATAATTTAATTTATATCTGGCTCAGTTCCAGGTTGGAATGGTGTCCTCAGGTCTCTGCTGTTTGTTGGCTAGAGAACCCTCCGTAATGCTTGGAAAAATAAAACCTTGGAAGCAGTAATCTCTCCGGTTAATCTTGGTCAAAATTAGGTTGTAGGTTTGGAGTTTTGATCTGGAGCAAAGGCCATGGTGTGGACTGTAGCATCCTACATACAGTTGAAGTCGGAAGTTTACATACACCTTAGCCAAATACATTTAAACTCAGTTTTTCACAATTCCTGACATTAAATCCTAGTAAAAATTCCCTGTTTTAGGTCAGTTAGGATCACCACTTTATTTTAAGAATGTGAAATGTTAGAATAATAGTAGAGAGAATTATTTATTTCAGCTTTCATTTCTTTCATCACATTCCCAGTGGATCAGAAGTTTACATACACTCAATTAGTATTTGGTAGCATTGCCTTTAAATTGTTTAACTTGGGTCAAACGTTTCAGGTAGCCTTCCACAACCTTTGCACAATAAGTTGGATGAATTTGGCCCATTCCTCCTGACAGAGCTGGTGTAACTGAGTCAGGTTTGTAGGCCTCCTTGCTTGCACACACTTTTTCAATTCTGGCCACAAATTTTCCATAGGATTGAGGTCAGGGCTTTGTGATGGCCACTCCAATACCTTGACTTTGTTGTCCTTAAGCCATTTTGCCACAACATTGGAAGTATGCTTGGGGTCATTGTCCATTTGGAAGACCCATTTGCGACCAAGCTTTAACTTCCTGACTAATGTCTTGAGATGTTGCTTCAATATATCCACATAATTATTTTTCCTCATGATGCCATCTATTTTGTGAAGTGCACCAGTCCCTCCTGCAGCAAAGCACCCCCACAACATGATGCTGCCACCCCCGTGCTTCACAGTTGCTTGTGAGCCTCACCCTTTTTCCTCCTAACATAAAGATGGTCATTATGGCCAAACAGTTCTATTTTTGTTTCATCAGACCAGAGGACATTTCTCCAAAAAGTACAATCTTTGTCCCCATGTGCAGTTGCAAACCGTAGTCTGGCTTTTTATGGTGGTTTTGGAGCAGTGGTGAGCTGCCTTTCATGTCATGTCAATATAGGACTCGTTTTACTGTGGCTATAGATACTTTTGTACCTGTTTCCTCCAGCATCTTCACAAGGTCCTTTGCTGTTGTTCTGGGATTGATTAGTACTTCTCGCACCAAAGTACGTTCATCTCTAGGAGACAGAACGCGTCTCCTTCCTGAGCGGTATGACGGCTGTGTGGTCCCATGGTGTTTATACTTGCATACTGTTGTTTGTACAGATGAACGTGGTACCTTCAGGCGTTAGGAAATTTCTCCCAAGGATGAAACAGACTTGTGGAGGTCTACAATTTCTTTCTGACATCTTGGCTGATTTATTTGGATTTACCCATGATGTCAAGCAAAGAGGCACTGAGTTTGAAGGTATGCCTCAAAATACATCCACAGGTACACCTCCAATTGACTCAAATGATGTCAATTAGCCTGTCACAAGCTTCTAAAGCCATGACATCACTGTCTGGAATTTTCCAAGCTGTTTAAAGGTACAGTCTACTTAGTGTATGTAAACTTCTGACCTCAACTGTATATACCTGCCTAAAAATAATAATCTAATCTAATCCAAATCTATCCTTTTGCAATGAGAGAAATGTTGGTGGAAAAGATTTTACGAGCAAATATGGATATAATAACTATCATATCAATACACATTTTGGAGTCACGCGATTACATGCTATTTGTCCTCCTACTATGACTCGTCTTCGAGAAAGCATGCAGTTTATTAGGCTAGAGATTAAATACATTATGAATTTAACAGGGTGGTGAAAGTGTACAGTGATGAGCTTTCCAATAAATATCGAGGGTCTTATTCTGGTGACATGGCCACTGACGCTTGGCTGCCATTTGACAAATAAAAATAATCTCGGTCTTTTGTCCAGAATAATCTCATGCTGTAGGCTATACTCGCACTGTATCTGCGAGTTGTTGGCTAGAGTGCACGTTCTAATACCAGTGGGCATTCGCTATACAACACAACATTTTTAGTTTGAAAACAATCAGTAGAGTTGATAATGCGATGGAAACCCATTTCACTTGTAAACTCAGCAAAAAAAGAAACGTCCCTTTTTCAGGACCCTGCCTTTCAAAGACAATTCGTAAAAATCCAAATAACTTCACAGATCTTCATTGTAAAAGGGTTTAAACACTGTTTCCCATACTTGTTCAATGAACCATAAACAATTAATGAACATGCACCTGTGGAACGGTCGTTAAGACACTAACAGCTTACAGACTGTAGGCAATTAAGGTCACAGTTAGGAAAATTTAGGACACTAAAGAGGCCTTTCTACTGACTCTGAAAAACACCAAAAGAAAGATGCCCAGGGTCCCTGCTCATCTGCGTGAACATGTCTTAGGCATGCTACAAGGAGGCATGAGGACTGCAGATGTGGCCAGGGCAATAAATTGCAATGTCCGTACTGTGAGACGCCTAAGACAGCGCTACAGGGAGACAGGACGGACAGCTGATCGTCCACGTAGTGGCAGACCACGTGTAACAACACCTGCACAGGATCGGTACATCCGAACATCACACCTGCGGGACAGGTACAGGATGGAAACAACTGCCCGAGTTACACCAGGAATGCACAATCCCTCCATCAGTGCTCAGACTGTCCACAATAGGCTGAGAGAGGCTGGACTGAGGGCTTGTAGGCCTGTTGTAAGGCAGGTCCTCACCACACACATCACCGGCAACAACGTTGCCTATGGGTACAAACCCACCGTCGTTGGACCAGACAGGACTGTCAAGAAGTGCTTTTCACTGACGAGTCGCGGTTTTGTCTCATGGTGGTCGGATTCACGTTTATCGTCGAAGGAATGAGCGTTACACCGAGGCCTGTACATGGTCTGGTGGTGTGTCACAGCATCATCGGACTGAGCTTGATATCATTGCAGGCAATCTCAACGCTGTGCGTTACAGGGAAGACATCCCCCTCCCTCATGTGGTAGCCTTCCTGCAGGCTCATCCTGACATGACCCTCCAGCATGACAATGCCATCAGCCATACTGCTCGTTCTGTGCTTGATTTCCTGCAAGGCAGGAATGTCAGTGTTCTGCCATGGCCAGGGAAGAGCCCAGATCTCAATCCCATTGAGCACGTCTGGGACCTGTTGGATCGGAGGGTGAGGGCTAGGGCCATTCACCCCAAAAATGTCCAGGAACTTGCAGGTGCCTTGGTGGAAGAGTGGGGTAACATCTCACAGCAAGAACGGGCAAATCTGGTGCAGTCCATGAGGAGGAGATGCACTGCAGTACTTATTGCAGCTGGTGGCCACACCAGATACTGACTTTTACTTTTGATTTTGACCCCCCCTTTGTTCAGAGACACATTATTCAATTTCTGTTAGTCACATGTCTGTGGAACTTGTTCAGTTTATGTCTCAGTAGTTGAATCTTGTTATGTTCATACAAATATTTACACATGTTAAGTTTGCTGTAAATAAACGCATTGACTGTGAGAGGACGTTTTATTTTTTTGCTTGAGATTATTTTCTATTCAGCACATTGAACTGTTTTTATGTGCACTACATCAATCACTCAGTCTTTTATCAGGAACTATTCAATTTGATGGAAACATCTCTGGTGGGAAAATGCACGTATTGTTTTTATGTAGATTTTACAATATTCACATGAAAATCTGTCCCTAATTGGATGGAAAACTAGCACAAACAGATCTGGGACCAGGCTAGGTCCAAACCGGGAAGAGTATTAGTTATTATTAAGACATGGTTGAGAGGCGAGTGCAGCAGCAGGTCCCAGTACAGTAGATATAGAAAAAGGTGCAGGCTAGTTTAAAGGACACCCCTCCTGTCAATGTTGTACATGTATTATCATCATTTTAGCCTGGTTCCAGATCTGTTTGTGCCCCTGCCAACTTCACTGTCAAGCTAAACATGACGAAGACAAGGAGTTGGTATTATAAACACAAACAGACTGGCACTCAGGCTCTTTTTAACTCTTCAAACACAGACATTTAATAGAACAGGAAGGGACAAACTGGGAAGTGTTGGGGGTAAGAGGACTCAATGGGTAAACACTGTATCAATGTAGAACACAAGCAATGCTAGGTGTGTCTATCACATATACACACCATTTTATCCTAGCACTTCCAAAACATAGCCAAAAATATCACACTGTTTTTCAATGGATTTTTTCAATTCATAACTAAGGACATTTCTTTCAACGCATTATTCCAATGTTATAAACAGCGGCTGGTGGTGATATGCTGCCACCTAGCTGTCAAACAAGGTACTGACCCCCCCCCCAAAAAAACACACGACCACATGAAACCAAGACTCACCACAACAGACTAACAAGACCTTGATGAAGTTTTAGCTTGACTTCATAAGCCAAGAGAACGTCACATTTAGATTATACTCAAATTTGTCAGGGCAGTAACATACAACTAAAACCCTTTTACTAAACTGATACCAGGGCCTGTATTCATAAAGCGTCTCAGATCAGGATACTGATCTAGGATCAGTTTTGTCTTTAAATCATAACGAAAAAGACAACCTTATCTTAGGTCAGCATTAATATTCAGAGACATTTGTGACAACAGGCCCTGAACCATAGAACACAAGTCATATCAGAAGTAGCAAAGGAGAGGAAGCCATTTATAAAGGCGTAATAGACAAAACTAATCTAAAAATGTATCTACCAACCATTACCATAATCCAACAGATCACGTCATTCAATTAAATGGACAAAAATATGCTTGTCCTATATTGCAAAACCTACCACTTGGCACAGACTACACACAGGTTTACTGGTAAAGTGCAAAGGGATGGATTGCATTGGATCAGAAGGGGTTTGTCTGTTTGTCCGTCCACATTGTAACATGGTTGTTTGTACTAGCAGACAGCCACTCCAGTTTAGAGTAAATACGCTGACTGTTTCACTAGCTAACTACCAAAGACGTCATATAGCTGGGAATAAACATGAGCTTATAAATGGATGTTGTTGCTGTAACTTGACTGAAAAAAAAAAAGAAAATACACTATCGCAGCTTTCAAAATGGCACCCTAATTTCTATACAGTGCACTCGTTTTGACCAGGTCCCATAGGGCTCTGGTCAAAAGTAGTGCACAAGAGAATGGAGTGCCATTTCAGACACTACTTATCAGTCTGTCTCTCCACTACCAGGAACCAATGCTCAGGTTGGCTACGTGTCAACGCTCTATTGGCCTCAAACTCAACTCTGGATCTCGAAGCCAGTTCTACTGCATTTTCATTTTCATCATTGTCCTCAGGGACTGATTTAGACCTGGGACACCAGGTAGGTGTAGAACAGAGGCACCGGACCTCGTAGGGTAAGAATTGAATGCCCCTGCTCTACTGGGTCACATCAACAGATTTCACACAAGAATGTTCTAGAGTAGAAAAAGTAGCCCCAGGCGTTAAGAGCATAGCTGTGGGAAGCTAATAGGAGACTATTAAAGGCCCAGTGCAGTACACTTGTGAATACACACACACATACATACAGTACCAGTCAAAAGTTTGGACACACCTACTTATTCAAGGGTTTTTCTTACGTTTTTTTTTTATTATTATTATTTTTTTTACATCGTAGCAAAATAGTGAAGACATCAAAACTATCAAATAACACATATGGAATCATGTAGTAACCAAAAAAGTATTAAATCAAAATGTATTTTAGATTCTTCAAAGTAGGCAGCCTTTGCCTTGATGACAGCTTTGCGCACTCATGGCATTCTCTCAACCAGCTTCAATTAACAGGTGTGCCTTGTTAAAAGTTAATTTGTGGAAATAATTTCCTTCTTAATGCGTTTGAGCCAATCAGTTGTGTTATGACAAGGTAGGGGTGGTATACAGAAGATGGTCTTTTACCAAATAGGGCTAAGTCATTATTTTGGCAAGAACAGCTCAAATAAGTAAAGAGAAATGACAGTCCATCATTACTTGAAGACATGAAGGTCAGTCAATTTGGAAAAGTTTCTTCAAGTGCAGTCGTAAAAACCATCAAGGGCTATGATGAAACTGGCTCTCATGAGGACCGCCACCGGAAATGAAGACCCAGAGTTCCCTCTGCTGCAGAGGATACGTTCATTAGAATAACTGCACCTCAGATTTCAGCCCAAATAAATACGTCAGAGTTCAATTAAAAGACATCTCAACATCAACTGTTCAGAGGAGACTGCGAGAATCAGGCCTCCATGGTCAAATTTATGCAAAGAAACCACTACTAAAGGACACGAATTAGAAGACTTGCTTAGGCCAAGAAACACAACCAATGGACATTAGATTGGTGGGAATCTGTCCTTTGGTCTGATGAGTCCAAATGTGAGATTTTTGATTCCAACCGCCGTGTCTTTGTGAGATGCAGGGTAGGTGAATAGATGATCTCAGCATGTGTGGTTCCCACCATGAAACACCGAGGTGTGATTTGCTGGTGACACCGTCAGTGATTTATTTACAATTCAAGGCACACTTAACCAGCATGGCTACCACAGCATTCTGCAGCAATACGCCCTCCCATCTGGTTTTCGCTTAGTGGGACTTTGATTTGTTTTGTTTTTCAACAGGACAATGACCCAACACACCTCCAGGGTGTGTAAGTGCTATTTGACCAAGAAGGAGAGTGATGGAGTTCTGCATCAGATGACCTGGCCTCCACAATCACCCGACCTCAACCCAATTGAGATGGTTTGGGATGAGTTGGACCACAGAGTGAAAGAAAGCAGCCAACAAGTGCTCAGTACTTCTCCTTCAAGACTGTTGGAAAAGCATTCCAGGTGAAGCTGGTTGAGAGAATCCCAACAGTGTGCAAAGCTGTCATCAAGGCAAAGGGTGGCTACTTTGAAGAATCTAAAATATATTTTGATTTGTTTAACACTTTTTTTGGTTACTACATAACTATGAAATAACACATGGAATTTTGATGTCTTCGCTATTATTCTACAATGTAGAAAGAAATATACAAATAATGAAAAACCCTTGAATAAGGAGGTGTGTCCAAACTTTTGACTGGTACTGTATGTATGTATATAAAAAATGTCTAAATATATTTTTTAATTCTCCTTTTTCAGGGGTATGGTTAAGAGGCTGTGTGTTTGTGTGTGTTCAAGAGAACACCTGGGACTGGCAGTAAACAAGTCAAACACTTGGATTCAGTACAATAACTTTGTTCAGGAAGAGAGGCCTGTTGCAAGCCTCTCATGTATAGAATAGCATCAAATTATTATCTTGGAATGTAAACAAAACGGAATATCATTCAAATTGAATTTTCTTTTAGTCTGCGTAATTAAATTATTTTGCGATCAATCTTTCCTGAAGGATTGTGAATCTTCAAGTCATATTATATTCATTTAAAAACTCTTGTTTCATCAAAACAATAAGCTTATCAGTCTCTGGCTCATGTTAACAATGTGGCTAGGGGAAGAGAGGCCTACAAATAGTATATAAACATCCACACATCATGTTCCCAATTCCAAACCTTTGGGTCATTCAAGCGATTCTAACTGAAAAGTAAATGGGGCTCCAACTTTGGCAGGTGTGAAAAATGGAAAAATGTTGTATGTACATAGAGACTAATGTGAAACAGAAAGAAGAGCCCATCTTTTCTGTGTGACATGTCATTTGAACCTTCTTTTAGAAAAACAAGTGGTGTTTTCACCGGTTGGTCAGTCTGTCCGACCCGTGGTGAGAGAAAACAGGAGGTTGGTGGGCCGCTGGAAGAACAGCAACATTACCAGGTGTCACGGGGCCATTGTGGATGGAGTCGCGGTCACAGTACTCCAGCTACCCCAGGGCGTGATGTTGGGAGAGGTGGACAGTGAGGGAGAGAGAGAGCAAGAGAGGCAACTTGTCCTAATTCTCTCCTTACCAATTACCATTGGCCCTAAGTCTTCGATGTTCACGAACAGCGAGCTCCAAAAGTATTGGGACAGTGACACATTTTTGGTTGTTTAGGTTCGGTACCCCAGTGCAGACTGTCAGCATTAATTTGAGGGTATTTTCATCAATGTCAGGTGAACCGTTTAGAAATTACAGTACTTTTTGTACATAGTCCCACCCCATGTTAGGGGACCTAAAGTATTGGGACAAATTCACTTAAATATTTATTAAAGTAGTTCAAAGTTAAGTATTTAGTCACATATTCATAGCACACAATGACTACGTCAAGCTTGTGATTCTACATATTTGTTGGATGCCTTTTGCTGTTTGTATTGTGCAGTCACTTTTATTGTAAATAATAATAGAATGTTTCTTAACACTTCTACATTAAATGTGGATGCTACCATGATTACGGATTATCCTGAACGAATCGTGAATAATAATGAGTGAAAAAAAACTACAGATGCATCCAAAGTGCTGGAGTACAGAGACAAAACAACCTAAAATGTGTCACTGTCCCAATACTTCTGGAGCTCACTGTATATGCAAGGTGTAAACAACTGCATATATATATTCAAACACTTCAGATACACAAACATCTAAGGGTTAGGGCCGAGGGGAAGAGGTGGGGAGTGAATTGGGACTGGCTGAAGGGAATAAGGTAGAAGGAGAGGGGGTGCTTGGAACAAGCACAGTCCAGTTGTGTCCAGCCAGCCAGCACCTCAGCATATCCCAGCCAGGGCAGGCGGAGGGTAGGTAAGGCCTTTGGTATGCATCCCAAATGGCACCCTATTCCCTACATAGTGCACTACTTTTGACTAGAGTTCTATGGGCCCTGGTCAAACATAGCATACTATATAATGAATAGTGACCCATTTGGTATACAGCCATGGTCTGGTCCTCACAGTAGGGCACAGCGGAAGAAGCTGCTCTTCTTCTGGGGCTGAGAGATCTTCACCTTGTGGCTGCTCCCCTGAGGACAGCTGCCCTCCTGCAACAAAGATGGACAGTTCACTTTTTCAAATCAATGTCCAGCATTTTTTAAATCTTTTTAAAAAGTTCCTTCTAAAAACCTAAATGAGGTTGAATTTACCAATTTTGTGTCCATCTTTGATTTGATGTCTCTGGCAAGTGTCAAAAACGAGTTTTCCACATTGATGTTGGCCTTTGCACTGGTCTCCATGAACTTAATACCGTACTCCAACGCCAGCTGAGAAATGGGGGGAGTAATGCATTGACTGTTGTTACTATCATCATTTCTACACACTTTCTATCTGGTTTTGGTAATTCAAGCAGGTCTTTGTTGTTGTTGTTGTTGACCTAGACAACATGGTAGGGCTTAAGCTTGAAAAGTGCTCTATACCATCCAAGCCCTTTAATGTCGTACGGTACACGACCAGAACGGAGCTGGTGATTCATCACGATTGCAGCAGAACTCACCTTCTCTCCCCTGTCTTTGGACACCTGCCGTTTGTCATTGATGTCACATTTGTTACCGAGGACCATCTTTTCAACATCAGCCGATGCATGCTAAGGAGATAAGAGTAGTTTAACACTACAATACATACAGTATACTACATACGGTTGGCTTTGACAAGAGTACACTGAATATTTACTAGTCAGTATGGTATTCGTGTTGAAAACAGAATAGAACTTTAAGCAAACATACCTCCTCTATATTCCGTATCCAGTTCTTTATGTTTTCGAAGGACTTCTCGTTGGTGATGTCATAGACTAGCATGATACCCTGTGACGAGAAACAATGAAACGTCAAAATGAAAGACTACGACCAGAAAGTCAACACCTCAACGTTGTGAAGAAGACGACACATAACAAAATATGAAAACGTAACAAGCATGTTGTTTACCCACCATCGCTCCTCTGTAGTACGCTGTTGTGATTGTTCGAAATCGCTCCTGCCCTGCTGTGTCCCTGCAAAAACACAGTTAGTTAGGCCTTGCCAAGTTACATAGACAGTCATACATTTCCTTTTCGAATAGTTACCCAGCTATAACTGCAAGGCAAAATGCTTTGGGTGTAAGCCTACACGTTTTCTTTCCTGTACGAAAAGCAGTCGTGATGCTCGAGGTGACATGGAGGGCTTACCATATCTGTAACTTTATCTTCTTGTTGTCTAGTTCTATCGTTCTAATCTTAAAGTCAATGCCTACAGGAGAAACATAAGATAAGAGGGGAATCTTGAAATTAGACACCTAGCCATTACACACAATAGCTATGACTGTAGCTCTAGTTATACCCCAATCAATGCAATACAAAATGTAAAAGGAGAATGTTCATGTTAATGTGGCATCAATAACTAGCTGCCAGGCTAACAAGCTCTAAAGCTAACTAGCGAGTTCGTTAAATAAGGTTAGCTAAGTTATTTGTACACAGTTATGAACATTTAGTGGCTAGTTACCGTTCATAACGGTAGCCAGAGCAGATAGCTAACGTTAGCTTGTTAGTTTGGATTTCAGCTGCGAGTTACAGAGGTAAGCAACGTTAGCGAGTAGGGCTAACTGTTAGCTAGTAACGTTACTAGTAAGCTACAGGAAGTTAGCCAACAGGCTAGCATTCAAAATATACCTAACGTTAGCTAGCATTAGCTATATAGCTTGCTATAATGTCCGTAGTAGCTATTACACAGCTGATGCCATTGTTACTCGTCACCTAGTCAATATAATGCAATGCGTTTGTAGCTAGCTAAATCAGCAAGTTAACTTGAATCAATTTCGCCTAATAAGCTACAGTTAACAGCATATACTAGTAACGTTAGCTAGCTGCTTTCTGGTCGGGATGACTGTCGTTTTGTAAACATTGCATTGTGGCTAACCAACGTCACACCTACCTATGGTGGAGATGAATGTGGAGTTAAAAGCATCCTCTGAGAACCTGAACAGCACGCAGGTCTTCCCGACACCGGAGTCTCCGATTAGCAGTAACTTAAACAAATAATCGTATGTCTTCGCCATACTTGATATTGCGGAAATCCCGCCCGGCGAAAAGCTGCGCGCTGCCGCGTAGTTACAGGACGGCGACGCCCCCTTCTGTCACGTTATGACCTTACTCCTCCTCGAGAGGTCAGTATCCCCAAAAATTATTATGATTGAATGACTAATTCAACGTTTATCACACCTACTAGCAAACATAACATTGTGATGTAACATATATGTGTTCATTATTTTAATCAAACTCCGATTGCTGATTTATTACACAAAATGTCCACAGACAAACATGTGCATGAGCACCCATGCACACACACTATGTCTTACTATATTTGTGAGGACTTTGGGGACAAACAATTGATTCCCATTCAAAATCCCATTTTCCCTAACCCCAACACTTACCCTAATCCCAAAAATAGCCTTTTTACAAGTGAGACCCAGCAAAATGTCCTCACTTTTCTGAATTTATGTTGGTTTACTATTCTTGTGAGGACTTCTG